>NW_027115659.1:255790-272266 GCF_000696795.3 Halyomorpha halys | reverse complement strand
TTATTTTTCATACAGATAGTCTGATTATGTTCACTTATCTATTCTTTTGTTTGTATATATTTTAAGAGAGATTTATTTTTTTTTATTTTAGTATGTATGAGATCATTCATCAATATTACCTATTGCCCACAACTATGTGGCAGATTGTAATATCTATCAATAAATAAATCTATCAATTTAAAAAAAAAAATAAAAAATAATTCAGACAAATTTTACGCTGATATTACCAGTCATATTATTGAAAACATTATCTAGCTCAGGATTACTTTCAATTGACTATAAACTTCTGCTACAAAACAAAATCTTTATTGATTACAAATTTTTGTAAGACACATATTGAAGATTATATTATGTTTAATATAATACCAAGCAAAATGGCGTCTATTATTTAGTATTTTTTCCTTAGGTAAGAAGTTATAAACTTCCCTAGGAATCCTTCAGTGCTGAACCGACAGGACAAATATAAGACTTCTGTTTACTTAAATGCTCAATCTGGATGGGATAAACTTAAAATAGTCTCCGCTAAGAATGTAATTTTACACACCGGATATGGACCTATTTTTAACTTATAGCAAACACTTTTCATCTCATATATTTACACAGAAGTTTAACCAAGATTTCACCACTCCATAAGAACAAATATACTAAGTTCTCCTGATTTCCTTCGACGAACAGTCATTCATTCAGTTATGTTTGCTGTAAATAGCAAACTATATTGTATGGCGTACTTCTAGGCAAGTTCAGGAAAATTTAGTTCCTTTGACGATGTGAGGCAGGTGTCTCATTCTATACTTTACATGCAACTCATTGCGTTTTAAAACGCACCAAACTTCCTAATTGGAAGCTGGCTGAAAGGAGCCATCACGAATGAATAGCGAACGCTTGCGCAGATCCTTTAGGCAATAATCCAAGTCCCTGAAGAATGAGGGAGGGGAGGAGCAAAATTGTGCAGTATTAGTAAATACAATTTTGAGTGTTCGGGTTCTTACGAATAGTATATTAGTGACCGTAAAACATTTTCAGGTCAATACAAATCTCATGGATATTTTGGGTATTTTCGATCTTCAAATATTTTCAGAAGTAAACGAATACTACTCGGTATTCTAAAGTAATGAATACAACAGTATTTGTAATCATTAATAATGAATCCTTTTGGTATTTGTTTTCGTGCTAGAATAATACTATCTAAAAATTTTCAACATTTTAATCAGAATCGGACCAAAACCAGTCCAACATACAGAAGCGTACTTAGCGGAAGGGCGGAGGATGCCCCCCTGAGCCCCAATTACTAAGAAACCTCAAGAGGCCTTTTTTTTTTTTTTAGTGATAATTTTATGTGACAATATTATTGTTTTTAAATTTAAAATAATAGGATTCTTAAATTTAAGTGAAAAATAGTAGGATCACTTTCTAAAAATATAAATATGTCCCTATATCTAGGCGTTTATCACTAGCTCCAAAAAATGATAATTGCCAATTTTAAAAAGCGTTAAATTTTCTACTAGTTTTATGTGCACCATGTTGGGAATATCGGTATAGTTACTGAGACACGGGGCCAAGAAAAATTGTTACTCGTAAATACCGAATAGTGTTTGTATTCGCAAATGTAAGGACACAAATGTAATCGTTACTCGTAAATACGGAGTAGTGCTAGTATTCGCAAGTGAATACGAATGTAAGAATAGAAGTGTAATGGTTACTCGTAAATACCGAGTAGTATTTGTAATTGCAAGAGTATACGAATATAAGGATACAAGTGTAATCGTTACTGGTAATCATATGCGAATACCGAATACAAATTCAATCAATATTCATGAATATTTATGACAAGTAGAACTCTTTACTTGTAATTTTGAATACAATAAGTACAACTCAGTCGAAGGTCCTTCCATTTTCTCCATGTGGGCTAGGGTCCTTTGATTTTCTTAACTACTTTGAATTTTTTTAAAAAGTATGTGATGTCCAAAAGGTATTTTAAACAATTTTGATGTTAAAGGTAATCTAAAGATGTAACTCTTGGGTGTTAAACAAGATAATTGAACAAGATCAACATTTCGGCCTCATTCCCTCCTAAAAAAAACATTTAACTTAAGTTCATAAATTTAACATTTGTTTTTAGATTTGCTTTATTACTTTAAGGGGATAGTTTTTTAACCTCCTGAGTTGTTAGAAAAACGTTATGTTAATATAGGTATTTTAAGATTAGCTTGGTCCGCTCCTGGTTTATTTAAAAAAAAATATTTTTAAAAATAAATTATTCCTATGATTTCAAATTGGAAAATTACTTCTAAAATCATTCTATAAATATATGTATGAAGGATGCCAGTATGAATGTTGTGGGGCGTTATAAACTATATAAAACTGGATACAATTTCAATAGAAAGTAAGAGGGAATTATTTTTGCTGTAACTAATACCTGGAACTTCCTTTGACTCCTTGTTGGTCTTTCTTGGTGGTTTCCTAGACATTTTCCTTCAAGTATTTTACTCCTGATGAAGTACACTCGTCTAGAAGGCAGATGTGTTACGTTCTAGTAAGCTGCAGTTAGATAGATAAACTTATGCCTGTTCAATGGATGTATACGATTCTATGATAATACATTTAAAGCAATGGTTATCACTACTGATTGAAGAGAGACAGAAAAAATATAAATAAAGGATCATGTGGAATTTGGAATATTGTATACTAAGTAATAAAAAATAATTAATAGACTTCCTATATTTGAATATAGAACTCACTACTAGAGTATACTTTTAATTTTGAGCGATAAATCTATGATTCTATAGATCAAAATCTTATAAAAAATATCGAAAAAAATATAGCTACATTAAAGTTTAAATATCAAGAAATTTCTTCAGAAGCCTTTACGTTACGGAAAAATATCCGAGCCAGAGTTGCATCGCAGTTATTAGCAGAAAGAGGGAATAAACGTATTTTTTAAAGATATTGGATAAGTCATTTTTTTTTTTACTATTGATAGATTAGATTATTCACCTATAGTAAGTAGTTTAGTAATTTAATCAGTAATATTTCAAGTTTTCCACTCGTAACGAGTCATTAAATGATTAAAACTCATCATGAAAAATCATTGGCACTCAATTTTTTTTTTTTTAATTGGCTACGAATTTTTGAATTCCCGCAGGGTCTGGACAATTTGAGATATGAAAATTGGGTTCTTAGGTATTAACGCCACCGCCTTTGTTTCCACACAGTAATCTTCTTGTTCGTACTCGCATGTATTATCTTTAGTTTCCTTGTTGTTTGCTAATTTTTGGCCCCATTTTTACGAAAATGCCTATTTGGGATTTGCTAAAAAAAGAACAAGACGCAATTTTATTTCTTCAGGAGCGAAGTATTTTTACCTAAAAAACGCACATTTAGCAATTCTCATGACATGAGACTACATTTTGGTTAACGTAACTTTTGGAAATGTAATTTAAAACAGTGTGTTCAGCAAATGGGACTTATAAAAGACACCTGGTTTGAGTTAAGCAGAATTCCATTTTGTTCAGCTTTACACTGCTGGTGCGAGGAGCTGACATCGGTTAAATTTTAAAAAGTTTGTTTACTAGACGTAAAAATAATCGTGGTGGAGTATTACCCGAACTGTGGGTGTTTGGTTGTATATATAGAGAAACAAAAGATTCGTTTGTTGTCACTGTTCCTAATAGAACTGGTTCTACCCTCCTTGAAAACATTCTTAAAATTATTGAAAACATTGAAAATGGAAGCACAATTTATTCTGACAGTTGGAAAGGTTACTAAACAATACAATAATAAAAGAAGGATTCCTACACCTTAAGATTAATCATAAATACAATTTTATCGATCCTCATACAAGAGTTCATACAAAAACAGTTGAGAGAATTTGGGGTAGTGACATGACACACCGGGGACGGCGAGACATCATTTGAAATCTTATTTATCAGTTTGTATGGCGACAGCATCAGGTGAAAGAAAATAGAGACTGTTTTGAATCTATATTGGCCCATTTTCCACCAAAATCTGATTGACTACTTTACATAAATAAAATGTTTTGAATTTTAAAGTGTTTTTATTTTACATAAAGTTTTTTATTCTATAATTTGTTGCAAAAACGTTAGCTGTAGATTGGCACATAAGCAGAATTTTTGCTGCGGTGGCGTTAATATGAAAGTACCGAAAACTGAAACAAAAAAATATTACATATTCAGAAACGGACAGACTAAACATATTTTTTTCTCTCAATATTTTGAGCTAAAATTGTTCTAAAAATTCTTGAAATATCACTTTGTAATTTAGGCAATAAAATCTATTAATTAGTTAAGCTTTTAGCTCAATATCAGATATAAATACAATATTTGACTAGACAAATTTAAAAATCATAAGCTCGGCTTGTCTTGTATCACCAAATTAAACACGTGCGATATCTACCTAGTTGAATAATTTGAGCCATCAAAAATTAAAATCTGCTGAGCCGTCCATTCAATCGTCACGTTAGTATTCCATGGTAACCAAGACGCTGTGAAAGCGAATCCTATAGTGAGATTTGGCTCCTGCCAAATTCTTGTACTACTTTAAAATGGTAAATTTTTTGGCTTTGACACATATACTTGGGTGTTGACGTACGCGTAGAAATTTTTACTCTCTAGATCCGCCTATTTACCTCTGTCAGATTTCCAGTAAAAGTTTAAGAATCGAAATTGAGGTTCGTCACTTCACTATGAAATTCCCTTTGTTCTGAAACCCCATTCGTCAAAATTCATCGCTCCTTATAGCCGGGAAAGGGATCGATACTAACTTAATTAATAAATGTACGATTTTATACCCAATAATCACTATTAGGAACCTTTGGATTGGATAAGTTGGATTCTCAATTGGTGGTTCAAGACAATGATGTCTGTAAATTAATAAACAAGGCATTATTTAGAGAAGAATGGTATTTTCATCTTCTACCTAAAATGAAGTAAAATAGCAGTTATGTAAGGAATCTCTACTTGCCAGTTCGATATGTTTTCCCTTCAGGTCATGGGAGTGTATTCCCAATTAAGTCAGTCCACAAATACAAAAAATAAAGGTACTACAATTATCTGTTAGTTCCTTTAAATCATTGATTAAACACGTGATGATGGTTTGCTTATGTAGGATGTTCAAATTAATATTATTTAAGACATTGGATATTATATTCTATGTTGGGTTTTATTATGATAATAGATGTGATAGTGAAAAAGTGAGAATATTTCAAATTTTTTTAAGAGGACAAGGTTTTTGTGAGAGTTTTTAACTGTTTTATGTTGAAAATCGTTTATAATCAAAAAGTTAAGACTGATCACTACAACACAATTATTTTCTAGTTTGTTTTATCACTCCTTAGTAGTATTAATCGAAAAATCTATACAACGAAAACTACAGTATTAAGTATGTGCCTGCTTGACTAAGGTCAATTAACTAATACCCTGAGACGAAAAACCATTACTTTTTTTTTAAACTATCGATTTGATAATATTACGAATTATTATTCGAGTTCAAGGCGATCTAACGAGCAGCAATGTAATCCTTCTAATAGACCCATACTTCAACGTAGCTATTTAGGTAATAAATTGATTCATTTGTATGCGGATTAAAGAAAAAAGGGTCCGTTGGGCTTAGTTTATCTCTTGAGCGAGCAGAAGTCGACAACTATGACCTAATTAAACAAGAGCAATAATATGAAAATAATAGTGTATGATATTCCCCGTAACTGGTTTAGACGGCATAATACTAAGCACTACTACAGCCGATTCTCTCGACCAAAAAATACCCGCCACTTAACCCGCTCTTGGAGAACCGTTACACCTTAACTGTCTGATTGTTCTAGTCATGATTGTACTGTCGAACTGGGTATTGCGTGATCGTTAATAGTAAAAGTAATGTCAGTGAAATAACAGTCGCATTAATTATCATGTGTTACTCCTTGTCAGTGAACTGTCGCAACATATCAACCTAACCAAATGTAATGGTGATAGGCGGGATTATTCCAATACATATTAGCCCAAAAACCAAAAATTGTATTTGCCCCGGGCTTCAACGACAAATTTACCCGAGACATTGAAATTGTATTAACCCCGGGTTCCAAACTAATCAGCGACGGTCCCAAAAATAATCCACCAATGGCTCCAAATACCATTCCACCACGGACCCCAAAAACAAATTCACCCAAGACAATAAAATTGTATCCACCCCGAGCCTCAAAAATTATATCATCCTATGCCTCAAAAATAAATCTCTCAGGTCCCAAAGATCAAGGTAAACCGATGTTCTAAATTTCAGTATCTAAAGAAAATAATAACTGGTTAGTAATAGAAAACGTGTCCAATGATTGCCTAAAGAAACTAGATCAAGAACCAACGTGACATCGCACTAGTGCTCTAGATATAACCTAAAACCATTTAATCCGAAATCTCAGATCTCCAACAATTACCCGTTTAGGTGAAACATACTCGAATCGGTAGCACTGCTAAGTACCTTTATTCAAATTATCTATATAAGGCGAAATCGTTAAATCTGTTATACGAGTTAATGAGAAGGTAAACTCCTAAAAAAAAAATACAATATATCTACAGGATGTCTAGGTTACAATTTCCATGTAAAACAATCTTGAAGGAAGGCAGTAATGGTTATGAAAGTGTAACACCACTCTTGCCGATCTACTTTCACTAGGAAACAGTGAACATTCAAGATCATACTTTCATGAAGGTTTAAGGATCATTAGGGTCATACAATTAAATATATGTTTAACTAGACATTTAAACTAGTTCCTTTAATATAATCACTATTAATCCAATTGTTTAGCTGTAGTTCTTTTGTACATAATGGAAAATTAAAAAGGGAATAAATATTTGAAAATAAAAATCATATTTTGCTTGTTATAATACATATATTGGTTTACCACTTGACCAATTTTAACAAATGAGGTGTTCGGTCGTAAAACGGTAACTGGCAAAATGAAAACTTTTATAATTTTAGAATGTTTGTAAATTATATTTGCCTTCAACTTGCAATCACTTATTATAAATTAATGTGAACACTAGCCTCATAAGAAACCAAATTTCTGAAAGTTTTTTTTTTCAATAATTGAGGCGTTCAGTCGTAAAACATGGTAACTCTATTTTTTAATAAAGGCTGATTTCATAATTTTTTTAAAGAATCTTTATGAAATTTGTTTCGTAAGATAATAATATTGTTATATAGATATGGTAAGCGACTACTGGTAGAAAGTGAAAGTTCGTAATTAAAAAATAATTTATCATTATGATTTTTTTCATTTTTCCAATCTAAGGCTCAATTTATTAAGTTAGCCTTAAAAAAGAGGTTCATGCCAAAAAACTTCATGAAGAATTAAAATTACCATATTTTAGGACCGTAGGCCTCAAATATGCATACATCCTTAAAATGTGATTATTCTTGTACTTTCACACAAGCACAAAGATTGTAAATGTGTGCAAAGCAGCATGACGTTGGTTATGAAAACAAATGCATGTATCTTAGCATTGCTGTTTATTTTTTTGATAAAAATACCTTAGTATTGTATGTTAGTAAATCAAATTCAATACCTAACAACAAACCAAAGTTATTCCTTGCTTGTAGTAGTTGTGATAGATTAGAAAAATCAAATTTTGTACTCACTCCCCTCCATAACTTGGTTAGCATTCTATACCGTTATTCTAGCCAGTCCAGAAGAAGTAATTGAATTTTATTGTTTTACCAAACCAAAATCATAACTGTACTTCAAACAGAGTTAAATAACTTTTATATATAATATCAGAGGAAGCCTAACTGGAACTAATTGAATTATTTCAACAAAGCTGGAATAGTCATGGCCTCCATAATTTCAACTAGGCAAATATATGTTGACTTCTTCTGCATGTGTGTGAGACTTAATTATAAGAACACTTTAGTTCATTACTTTTGTATATCTTCTTAATTTATTTCTTAATTACACGATCATAATTGATGTATATATATATATATATATGTCAAGCGAATTCAGCCCGATTAAAATCTGTATTGTATCGTATTAAAAGTCCAAACGCAGCCGCATACAACTTAATCCGTTAATTATCAAATAAATAAAATTAGTTGACTGAGATTAGTTAAGCAATTCTCAGCTTCCCCTTTAATTGCTTAAAAAAACCTTTTTGAGACAAGAGACATTACGGAGTGGTGTAAGATAATTTTTCAAAACTGAGAAAACGTGTTTAACTAATTTCAAGTATAATTATCCATCTAGTGGTGCTAATTCAAATTGAGACTATCTAAAAATATATTAAATCACAAAAAAAGAAATAGTGTCTGAAAAATATATACTCAATAAATTCATAGATACCATGGCATACCCTTATCTTATTCACTAGTAATCATGGTAAAGATATAAGGTTTCCTGGTTCAGAAACTAACAGTGAAAGGTTGATAATAAAACCACTCCAGATAAAACAGTGTACTAAAAGAATTGTATAAATTATTAGCTCTACTATGAAAACTGTATATCAGTGGCTGATATCAACTGAAATTTATTAATCATGATTAAGATTAAACTAAATCATTTTGTCAGCTCTCCTCCTCTAAAAGTAATTATAATTCTTATTTTACCAGCTCATTTTACATATTTTGATCAAAAAATGATACTTGTTATTTCATATTTAAATTAATATTACATAGAACTATCCAGTGCCAAAATTTCATTATTAGTTTCAAACATACCTAACATTTAAATCGTGTTCTGAGTAAAATTTAAAAACATGAATGTGGATCTGTTCACTCAAGGAGGAAAACACTAAATGTACACTAGGTAAAACCAGAAGTATTAAGTAACACAGAATAATTCATTAATATATATAGCTTTCTTGAGCTCCGATTAAAAAATAAATTAACTGTACACCTAATGCTTTCTTTCTTCAGCCACATACCAACTTCTTGACTTCCATCTTTGGTCAATGAAAATTCCAGCACTAACAATCAAACTGATTGATTGATATTCTTCAAGTATGGAAGGGCATTAATGTCCTGCATTTAGATCAAAATCTCTCACCTCTGATCTACCAGCTGGACCATGTATGGTATTAATTAAAACTAAACAATACTTTAATGTATTTTTATCTTCTCTATCTCTCAACACACTAATCACTTGAGTTCTGACAGTTTCTGTTTTTGTTGAGTTGAAAAAAAAAAAAACCCATGTCTAATATTTAAGTATTAAATCAACAATATAGATACGAACTAGTAAAATATATATGAAACTATAAAAAATAAGTCTCGGAGAGTTCTTAATGAAATATTTTTGAAGTTAATAGATCACCACTATTTTATTATTTAATAACACATTCCTCTCTTCATCTTCAACTTTTTAATAATGAAATCATTCATTACTGAATAATCAATGAGAATGCATATAGAAGTACTAGGAATGAAATAAATTTTTTTGTGGGGTAAATGATGGATTGTTCACGGCGATTTTAGATAATTGGTGGTAGAGGTTGAGTATCACCAAGTATTGTCATTTTATTTGATTCATGTACCTTAGACCAAAAACAGCGCCATGCTTCCTTGCATTGGGTCAGAACCGATTTATGGTTATCATACATCGCCAAGTTACTGGAAATAGGGTGCATGCTTCTTTGGCAGCTGTGTCAGCCAGTTTGTTTCCTGTCACATCTGCATGACTGGGGTCCCACAGGAAATTTACTTTTTTATTAAAGTTATGATAGAAAAAACAATGGGGTGTGTCAAATTTGAATAGACTTGAGGCTCAAGTAAGAATCACTACAGATCACAATGGAGGAGCCGTTCACTTCATGTACAAGTGTTAATGACAAATAGATTGCATATAACTCGGATGGTCTCCGCAGGTAGAACTACTGAACAACCAATATGATTTAAGTATTTTGATCCATCAGTGTAGATACATGTACAGCCCCTATAGTTAGAGAGAAGACTTAAAAAACATTGCTTGAGTAATTCAGGAGGGTTAGGTGATTTATCGATGGGTACTAAGGTGAAATCAAAATTGGCTATTTTGTTTATACACGGAAGTAATGGACTGGGGAATGATAAGTATAACTTAAGAGTGATATAAATTGGGCATATGGTCACTAAATTAAAATGTATTTATAAATTTTAATTAAGTGACCATATGGCAAAATTAAGTACTCAATAAATTCTTGAAACTTGGAAATGAAAGTAAATACCAATTTTCGATTCATAAATATTTATAATTTATAAGATTTAAACAAAATCTAATCCAAGATGTAGATCTCTCTCAACCGGTTAGGGAAGTACAAATTGATTTTTTATTGTCTTAGGATCTTTCTTCCAGACAAAACTATAAATTCTCTTAAATATTAATAATAAATTATATTTAGAGATAAAACAGAAAAAAAAAAACTAAATGAATAGTAAAGGGTTTAGGGAAAAAAAAAAAGAAATGAAATGATAGTGAAAACTGCTAATCTGCATCCAGAAGTTACCAAAAACGTGGAAGAAATATAACAACATGATTTTCATCAATAGCTGGTTAAGCTCTCCTGCCACTGCAGTGTGGAAAGCAATTTACGAAGATTATTTCATGCAACCTTTTACTACGATTCTCTAAAAATCCATTCTGTAGATATAAAGGTACCTCAGAGTCTAGGTGATCTTCCCGTAAAGCACATCAGGTAAAGCCTACAAACCAAGCAACTAACCCAACTGCTTTAAAATGAAGCGATGCATTAATCTCTTTTGTTGCAAACAAAATGAATTATTAGATCTTAAACCATCTTTTATATTAGGGAATGATAAAAGTAAATTATATATAGAAGATAAATCAATAAAAATTAAAATTGTCATGAGCTAGAGCCTCTTCCTTTTAAATTTGAGCTTAATTAAAAACTAGATTCTTTAATAGCCTAATCAACCTAGTGAAATACATTCTCACAGAGTGAAATGTACTCAAACTATATTAACTTTCGTTGTAATGCCATCCCGGCAAAACAAGAAAATGAAATAACCGGTATATTTATATATGTATAAATATATATATTTGTAAATGCCTTCTTCTTTGCTCCAGGAGGGAAGAAAAAAACAAAAAACTTTTGTTCTAAATAAAGATAAGTTAACAGCAGGAAAAATTAAGAAATCAATAACAACACCTCCTGTATAAGTAAAAATTTATTCACATATCACACTTAACGATATCCATAAGAATTAATAACTGCAGTATAATTAGCATTTGCTTTGGACATCTTTTCCTTGGCTTGTTTAGTCAGTTTCTGAAAAAAAAAAATTAAATTGATACAATAAAGAAATTTGAAAGATTAAATAATTTAGAATTAATACATATATTGTGGTGATATTTTGTATCTATTATAAAATTAAATTAAAAATGTTAACTGTTGCCATGAACATAACAGACATTTGAAGTTGAACAATAAAACATGAATATTGTGAAAAATATTAAAACTTAATTAATATCAATAATATTGAGAAAATGTTAATATACAGAAGTTAAAGAAAATCTGTATATATAATGTGAAACAAGTTGTGGTTCATTTCGTAAGTTAGAATTAAGAATTAATTAGCCTATGAATGCATTATATTGATAAATAACATTTATTTAAAGGAAAAAAATAATAATGAACAACTATTTATTTGTTGAAATTTCACTACACTTTGCAGGGCTAAAAAAGATATATTATTTTATTACAAAGTAGGGCAAAACATTGGCAAATAAATAACTGTAACTATTTTTTGTTCCTTTTGAACGCACCCCCGACCATCTTCATATTTTGAAAAATACAGCCAATCATTTAATATTTATATATACATACACAACATTAATTTAATAATTTGTGTGTAAAATGGATATTTTATTATTTTAAGTCATAATTTAAATATTTGTATAATTGATAATTAAGAAACCGGAACAATGCAGTCTAAATAAAACTAACACTAGGGTTATTCATGATGTTGAGTTAAATGGAAAATGTTTTACGATTTTCAATATTACAAGAACAGCCCAATTTAAAGTCATGTTAAATGCATAAGAGCTCCTAGCAGATTTTTTGAGCAACTTGTTTTATAACTTTTCCTTCCAAAACTTCATGTTATTGTTTATTTATAAGTTTTGATTAAAGTAATTTATTTCAACATGCCTAAATTGAAAGAAAAGTGGAAGTTTGAAAGTTTGGCTGCTGAATGTCCTGTTGATCCTCTAACTTGTTAGAAAGGGACTTAAGATGAGCTAATTGACAACTGTCATTTACATTATTATAATTATTGTCATCCATTGCTTTTTAGTTTTAAAAACAACCTTAACAATACTAAAACAAACAAAACATGAACTATGTTTATTGTTTGAGTAGGTAACTTAACACCACAACAAATAAAACAGTGACAAGCTTAGCTGGTCAGATCTAGTAACAGACTCTAAAAGATGTTATATCGTTTTAACATGGTAAAAGAAGCAAGTATTTCTCCATTTAACACGCAACACGTTAAACCAAAGATAATAAATACCCCTAATGATTGTCAAGTGTTTTTGCAAAATCATTAAAAAAAAAGTAATTAATTTTGTAAATTTAAAGTTCAATTTAGATTTGATTTATCATTTAAATTGTTTGTTTTTTTAAATATAAGAAATACAATTTCTTAATAACAAAATACTTCATCTTAAAAGATCCTGATCAGTTATACCCTAATCCTTACCAAACCACCATAATGGTCCAATCACTCTGATTCATGAATTATAATATAAATTAATTTAGTAATACATTTAAGTACATATGTTAGAATAAGATTACTCACCTTTAGAGAATTCCTCTTGCGGATATCAAAAACTGCCCTGACCTTCCTCTTGGTTTCAAGGGCCCTCACAACATCCTTGTACTTCCATCCAACTTCAGAAGACAACCTACCTAGATGGCAGTAAGCTCTACCAGGTTTTAGGCACAACACTCTCATGGCAGTAGGAACTACTACTCGTTTCCTCTTGTCATACGGGGGAGGGATACCCTCGAACAACTTGATACGCCTTAAAGCAGCCTTTCCCCTTTCAATTTTATGTGGCACCATACCTATACAAAGTAGGTTAAAATATTAATTTCTATGTGCTTTATCTTCATATAATAGGTAAAAACGATAAAAATGAAATAAATAAAAAAATTTGTAAATTAATTTGATTTACAAAATCAGTTATTTTTTTCACTAATTTCAAAAGCAAGCTATCATCAATAACTCTGGAAAAAAAAATTGTTTTCTTTCTTAAATTTACTAACACGGCTTTGACTTAATATTAATATACTATTTTTTAGAGTTATCATTAATGTTACAACCCTCCTATCAAATAAACAGAGCTTTTCAGATTACACAATTTTCACCTTTTAATCAAATAATGTAGGTAAGGTTAAATAAATAATCATCACAAAGGCTCTGCACTAAAATTCAGTTATGTTCAGGACAGAGGGAAAAAAACTCACAAGGACCACTATATCAGTAAACATATATCTTTCAATTATGCCAAAAACAGAACTTCTAATTCGTTTCGTCATTTCACGGTCACTTAACTATATATGAAATATAGAGTAAGGGAAAGTACTGTAATTATTCAAAATTCTGAGTGAGTTATCAATAGAAATACATGTTTCAAGGTCCACTGAGTCTAAATAACTATGTTTTGCAAAAAGGTCTGTGAATAGCCTAGCTCAGAAATAAAAAGTCCTACCAAACTGAAATTACATATTTACAGCAGGTATGATACCTGGGATGTGACAGCAAGTTTTTCAATAAAATCGACAATCAGAAATATCATTTTATACAATTGATTTTTCAGATTTTTTATTTTCTTGAAAATGATCTGATATTTATCAGCCAGGTCTTATCCTCAGTGAAATAATATGACAAAGCTTAAATAAAAATTTAAAAAATAAATGAACAATTCTTATAGTTCGCAACAACAATGAGTAAATACAAGATATTAGAGAATTTTCTAAATAACTAAAAGAGAAAATAAGATATCAAATTGAAATGGGAAAAGCCGATCTTCCCTGATTGTGCTAAGGACTCACAATGTTATGTTAAATTATTGTATTCTTGGCATGAAAAATTGTTTATTTGTTAGTTCTAGCCTCAAGAAGCCCTTAAACACTAATGCTTTGTAGCAATAGAAAATTTTTTTTTTGTTAATAATTTTAGATTTTCTTTTAATCACAAATTGCGGTAACTTGAACACAAGCTCACCATTAGGACAGTAAGTGAAAATTTTGATATCTAAGTATGTTTTTGGAATATCATAAATAATTCAGAACCCTTTCATCAAATAGACAGAGCTTTTCAGATTACATAATTTTCACCTTTTAATCAAATAATGTAGGTAAGGTTAAATAAACAATCATCACAAAAGCTCTGCAACAAAACTCAGAGTTATGTTTGGATAGGGGTGTTAGATAGTAACTCTTAGGACCTAAGTGAACAATTCTGTTTAATTCAGTTTTACAGCTGTCAAGAATCAATTTATGGTAAGAAACAAATTAACAGGACCTTTTTAGAAAATATGTTATCCAACTTTTTCAAGGTAACATACTACAACAGCACCAGGTCTGTAAATACGAAACCGAAATTTGCCCATAGATGGTCAAATTAGTCAGTCTAATTAGTTGCCATCACTTTCTTGTCTGATTAGGATTTCCTATTTGCAACAATAAAAGTTTCTTACAATAACATGGTTTTTAATTGTGTCGAACAGGTTAAATTTCATATCTGGAAACTATTATTTAGGACAGAATTGATTATCTTTTACCACTTAAATAAAACTAATCTTAGGGGATAACAGTACTTTGAGTGGTTTAAAAAATTCTTAAAGTGATTTTGATCAGAGAAAAAAAAAAAAAAAAAAAAAAATAGTAAGCCACTGAAAAGTTTGGAAACAATGAATTACAAACATTGTTGGATGAAGATGAAACACAAGTGGAACATTTATTTTCTCCCCCCTTCCTCACACACAATTTTTGTTTGGAGAGGAAGTTCCCATTCAATTACACAAATAAAACAATTCCCTATTCAATTAAATGGGGGTTACTATAATAAAAGCCGGTTTTTATTTTCCCCTTCATTGAATTAGCAAGAATATAGTGTCCCACTAAATAACAAAGAATATCGACAAAAATAATAAAGATTATTGACTACACCTGGGCCTTCTTCTTTTTATTAACATACATGGTCAATCATCGATCTTCCAACAAAGAATATCATGTGAACGAATCAATAATAGGATATATTAAAGTTTACAAGTACATATTTCATATCAAAATAAAATCAAGAACAGATTTAAAGAGGAATGCAGCATTTCAGTACATCTTCTTTTCATATTTAATCAAAGATAGAATAATGTAAGTCATCACTAAAGACTGCATTATATTTATATAAAAATCTATACACTGTAAATGTCACAGATTAAATAAAAATCCTGCGACTCATCATGTCTTGATAAAATAAATGATTTAATAACCATATTTGTTAGGCATAAATTTGACAATACTCACCCCTGATGGTTCTGTATAAAATTTTGCTGGGTGCTCGGAAGTGAAATGGACCCCTGGCAGGATTAACATTACATCTTTTTCTTAAAAATGATAAGTACTTCAGTTTACTCCTGCAAAAATACAAATAAATATATGAGACAAAGTAAAATCATATAATTTTTAAAAAATGGTTGAAAATAAAGAGTCAGCAATCAAAAGCCATGATTTCAATTTATCATTATTTATCTTAGTTTCAGATTAATGCAAACTATCTTATTTTATTAAAAAATTATATTTTTAATTACTAAATAATGGGCTATCAATTGCTAATCAAAAAGCCATGATTTAATTTATGTATCTCAGAGTTTCAGATTAATGCAAACATTCTTATTTCATGCGTAGAAAAATATTTTAAATTACTAAGTATTGGAATATCAACCGCCACATGCCGGATTCAAAACGGTGCTGTTTCAAACTTGAAAATAATGAGTTGTATAAACATACTTGTCCACCATGAATTCTTAAAAAAAAAAAAATTAGGAATACCATGCATCAAAAAAAGTATTCATATAGAAAATTTAACTTAAAGAAACTGGAAATGAAATCAGAAATCTTAAGCTTGACAATGCATTATCACAATAAAGAATAAATTGTGCTACTTCAGTCAGTTAACACTGATCTCTTGCTACATAAAATACAGAAGGTAGCAGGCAGATAGTCTGATTACAGGTACTAGTTGATTAGTGATAACATTAGTATTGTATTATTAGGTTAAGCTATAACCAGTTGCTCTGGGAATTCTCTTTAGTTCAAGGAATTTGGAAGATAAGCTTCATAGCTAACATAGTTAGAGCAAATTTTTTTTTTTACAAAAAAAATACAAAGAATACTTTTTTATTCTTATTATATTCTTGGTTCACCTAATAATAAGCGCTGATTTCCAAGTTCTTCGAGTTATATATTTTAA
>NW_027115659.1:237764-255725 GCF_000696795.3 Halyomorpha halys | reverse complement strand
AGTTGACCATATAATTTCAAATTATGAAGATGGTCAGGGGTGTGGTTAAAAGAGAACAAAAATAGTTGTTAACAATATTAATTCTCTATTGACCACACTCCTGACCTTCATATATTTAAAATTTTTTTTTTTTGGCTACAAAGTATTCTTAAAACGTTTTAAAGAATCTAACATACATCAATTGAAATCATGTTTTCTTAAAAACAATTATTTTTTAATATTTAGTTCCTAAAAATGGAAAATTATATCATAATATTAATGGGTTTAATCAAACTCGGCGTAATACGCTGTTTTCTGAAAAATTGTTATTAATGTATTATGGTTCACACTCTTAGGTTTGATTGTATTATGGTTCACACTCTTAGGTTTGATTCAAGCTCAACTATCATAAAATGTGCTTGGTGGTTGTAACACAACTTGGAATGGAAGCAAAGTTTAAACACACTATTGGAAGTCATAGTCTGCACAACTCAACATAAGATAATCATAACATCCTTTCTCTAAGGATAATAAAGTTCAAAGTAACCCTAGGTCTCAGAATACTGTCCACTCTTTTTCCACATCTAACTATTTAGAAGCTTATGTGTATTACAAAGGAGGTATTTACAACCAGATAGACCATACTCTAATATATAAGTTTTAACACTATGTGGTCATTAGGGAGCTAGATGTAAACTTGGATTGTTAACTAGTTGTAAGAAGTAAACACAGATATAAAACAGATGGCAGAGAACAGGATCAGGATACAGTAAGAGATGCGACACATATATGTAATTCAAACAGAAGGTAAAAGAATTTTTTTAAATTAGCACTAATGTTACAAAACGACTCAATTTTCGTAAAAAGGTATAAACTCAGTTATTTCTAATGCAGCAAAAAAAGGTGCCAAAAAAAAAAAGATGAGGGAACAATATCTGATTCAACACTGAACAGGAAGTAGAAATTAAGTATCGAAACATTAAAAGGATGCAGTTTTAAAAGAGTACAGGTTAAAAACAAGTAATTGATACATTAGAGTAAGCTAAAAAAGTTAGTAAGGAAAAATATAGTTCTCTATTTAAAAATCTTTTGGTTTAGAAACTAATAAAAGGAGTAAGGAATGATAATAACATAAACTAGAAAATGTTTTGGGCCTAGAAGGCCCTACCTTACCAGTTTTAGTTAAATTATATCTCACCAAATTAAGTTTAGTACCAAAAGTTTAATAGCCAATTCCTGTAGGATAGTTAACTTATTTCTACAAATATATTATTATAATTAAATCAAAAACCCCATACCTGAAGAAGTTTCCTGAAATATTTATTTGCTCAGTCCTTACAACAACTACCCTGTTGCCATTCAAAGCAGCTTTTGCTACAATAGCTGAAAGTCGGCCCAAAAGGTGGCCTTTACCATCAATTAAGATGGGCTAGAACAGAAACAAAAATTGATCAATAATCTTATCCACTCATTCACCTGAAGAAAATAAAGTTAAGCGCGAAAATGATTCTAAGTTACTACAACACGACCACGTGTATGAATATTAAAACCGATTTAACTATAAAGCATCAAAACAACTAAACAAACTGTAATTAGGAAACAAGTTGGTTAATTTGGATGAAAATAAGCATGATTTAGATTGAAATAAGTAACTAAAAATGTGAACCAACCTTGTCCGAAAACCCCGTCATTTCACTTAAAATGGAAGGGTTCCTAAAAGCACTGCACTGGAGCTTCTAGAGCCAACGCCTTTACGATTTTGAGATTGATTTAACATTCTCTTTACATAATAATATTTGAAGTAAATTTATTTTACAATACTAAATTTTAATCAGTAATTTTTATGAAATTATTCTATGATGGTTTTAATTTGTCTAATAATATATCAAAATCAACATAACTGTTCAAATTTTATTTTGAAGGGGATAATTTGAATAGGTTATATATGTTTGTACCTGTGGCAGTTGAAAGTTGTCAATGTTTTGTTTAAATAAGGTAGTTTTTTAATGTATTTTATTAATACGTATTATGGACAATCATTTTTAATGAAAGTGATAAAATCTATAAAAAAGTGATGATAGCATGATGAAATGAAAGTTATGGTGAGTGGAAAGTTATTGTGAACTGAAGAGAAGTTGAATGTAAATCATATTTAGTTAACAATCAGCTTTAATATAAGCAGAGAAAAAGTATGGAATCAAAGAATAACAAAGAATCTAAAGGTCCTCCTAAAACATTTGAAATATCTGATTTTGAATTAGGTTCAGTAATAGGAAGTGGTAAGTTTGGACGTGTTTACTTGGCCCAAGAAAAGAAAACAAGATTATTAGTGGCTGTAAAAATTATTGAGAAAGAACATATTAAAGAGCAAATTCTTCATCAGCAAATCTTTTATGAAATTTATTTTCATTCTATGCTGAGACATCCAAATATCATCAGAATGTACACCTATTTCCACGACTCTACTTCTCTGTATTTAATTTTAGAATTTGCCCGTAGAGGTTCATTATACAATAACATGCGTCAACAGAAGTATAAAAGGTTTACTGAAGATTTGGCTGCTAAGTATATTTATCAAACTGCCGATGCCTTGAAATACTGTCATGATTTATATTTCTTCCATGGTGATGTCAAACCTGAAAATATTCTGCTAGATTCTCGTGGTAATGTGAAACTCTCTGATTTTGGATTGGCTTGGCCTTCAGATTCTAGTGCTTTAAACAGTAGGGGGTGTCTGTGTGGGACACGAGATTATCTGGCACCAGAACTGTTGAAGGGAGAACCATATAATGAAAAAGTAGATCATTGGAGTTTAGGAGTTTTGTGTTTTGAACTTCTAGTCGGTAGAAGCTTGTTTGCCAGCAAACGAAGGGAAACAACTGTTCAACGTATATTAGAGGTAGACATTAGATTTCCCAAAATAGTGACAGAAGAAGCACAGGATTTTATTTCTAAGTTGGTCAAATACCAACCTGAACATAGGATGTCTTTAGAGGATGCCATGTCACATTTATGGATAAGACAAAATTTTGATGTAATTAGTAATCAGTAAATAACTTGAAATATAAGCAATATTTTATATATTTAATAGGTACTTATATTCTATCCCATATACCATGTTCTGGTGTGGAGTATAACCTACCCTATTATTATTATTGCTTTAGTTGGATCTGATTCTGCTCAAGACAAGTAATAACTAAACCTTCAATGGATCATTTTCAATTTATATAAAATCCTAAATTCGCATAAATACTATAAATTTATGGTGTCAGGTTATAATCCACTACAGAACATGATTAGAGAGGTAATATGTAAGTATTTTTGATGAAATTTATTTTTAAAAAAAAAGAAATGTGTATATCTACATGCTAGTCATAGTCATAATATTGGTACAAACAGGATTATCACTGTTGATTTTATTAGGCTTGAATTTAATTTTAAGGGAGCATGTTGAATAATTTAAAGAATAAGATAATTATTTAGTATTTTTTAAATTAAAGCCACCTTGTAGCATCGCTTAAACTGTGATACGTTGTAAGTTTTAAAAATCAACTATACAAATTTTTATATTAAAAAATAAATTCACTGCATCATTCTAGAGAAATCTCTCGGCCATAATTTTTTAGGATATCTGTTTAATTTTTTTGCGATATCTCTGAGATGATACATTGATTTTTTAAAAATTGTTATTAAGATTTTTTTGGACTTGATAATTATTACAGCTCAATTTCTTATTGCATTGTTTTCTTTCGATGGTTGAAATACTTTTATTAATTGATGTATTTAATCCCTCCTTCCCCTTGTTATCTGGTGAATTAATTTATTAGCAGTTATTGTTCTGTAAATCATAATTAGCACTAATTTCTCTCTGGATCGTGTATTCATTTCATCTATATTTTAGATGAATATATACATATGTTTTATCTATTTATTTATTAGGATTTAAATTCCTTTCCTGCTGTATAATAAATAAAGATAGTTTATTATTGTATAAAGCAGTTAATTATATGAAACTTCTATGATATATTTGTATGTTTATTTATTTATTTTTGTATATATTTTATTTACTGATGTTAAGAAAAAAAAGAAGAAAATTATCTAAGTTATTTAATATTATATTGATGCCTGTTTTGTTTATGCATCATTATTTTTTTTTTTAAGGCTTATTCTTAGTAATAAAGAAGGGACATGGATTAAGCCTGGGATCGAGACCCTTCTGTATTTAATGCATAGGTGTATATTTTGTAATTATATCCATACTAATTGTGGGTGACAAGGTAATGTTCATCAGACCTAAAGTGTGCTTCTTGTGTGAACTTCTAATTTCTCATGATTTATGAAGAATTAGATGAATCCAACATAAATTAAAATCATCTAATTTTTGGCCAAAACAAACTTGAAGTAAAAGAACAATAATTATCATGATTGAGGTGTTAAATATTTTAAAAGTTCTCCTAGGTTTTGATTTTAAGGTTTTACTTTTATATTCACTGTTAGTATGGATACTTGTTACTTCATAGTACTTGATGCTGAAAATATTAGTTTTATTAACAAATAGTTTAATGTTTGATTTGGAATAGAAGTAAACAGTTAATGTTTGTGGATTTACTTTACCAATATTTTAGTTTTTAAAGGAAGTAATGATTAAGTAATTATTTGTATAAACTCACATTGCTGTCATATCTATGATTTAGATCTGTTTAATTCTTCTATACAGAAAGAATTATGATATAAAATACCCAAAACTTAATTTATTTTTCTGTTATTTTTTTTTATAAGAATAATATCCCATAACTTTAAGTATTTCAAATGAAGATGATTTCATTATTGTTATGTATGTGTACTATGATTATAAATATTTTATAAGATATTGAAATTATTTTTCTATAAAAAGTATATTAAGAGGTACATAAGAATGTCCACAAGTGTTCAAAATTTTAATAACAGAATGATTGTACCTGCTTACTGCTAAGTTATATGGGTGATAATAAAAATATTTATTATCTGTGCATTTTTTTTTTTTTTATCCTTTCATGCATTAGTACTTTTTACTTTATGGTGAAAAAAATCATACATTCATAATTTAAGACGAGTGGATAAAGTTATTATGTGACTTTATGCTTGGAAGAATATTTTAAATATTCCTTTCCACATGGTACACTGCTTAATTTTTCTAAACCTTGATCTGGGTAGTTATAAAAAGTTAAAGATTGATTTTTCCATTCTAAAATAGGAACAAAAAAATCATTTAATTTATTTTTTCTTAATCCATGTATTTTTGACATAACACCTTCCTACTATTGTCAATTAGTAGTGACTTCAATAAAAAGGTTCAAAATTTAAAGACTTTAAATCAGATTATCCTCGATTAAAACTATTCTTTCTAATTAACTTCACCTCAAATCCATTATATAAATAATTTAGAGTTTTTCTTATGAGTAAATATCCCTGTGCAATTAAACAGTTGAGGCTACAAGCCCTGGGCTCTAACAGGTACTCTAGGAAGCACAATTTGAACAGAAAGTCCTCCGTACAATTACAGGAGCGATTTGGGATCAGAGCCTTAACACATAGAGGAGAAGAACTTAACAGTGAACTACTTGCAAAGACTGGTCAGTCAATATTTCATAAGGCAAGGTCATTAAAATGGGCAGGACATGTGGCTCGAAGCAATCCATTAGGACGCCTTTACACAATAATGAATGCTAGTATAGTAGACAAGAGACCATGTGGGATGCCGAAAACCAGATGGATGGACAGATCAACATAGATCCGAAAGAGCTACATTCAGCTAACTGGAAAGCAGTAGCCCAAGATAGGCTGGTTTGGGCGGCCAAAGGTCTACAAAGTTTGTAGAGCCAACAGAAAAAAAAACAAAATAAAAAAAAACTTACACAGTTAAGGTGCTGGACTGTATTTTTTATAAATGTATTGTATAAACCACTTGTTGCCTAGAATAAATGCTGTGGAATAAGTTTTTCTTTTGCAAGGAATATAGAAATGCTAAGGTCATAAGTCATTATTCATTTTTAAAAAAAATCACAATAATTTTTAATTTGTGATTTTTATTTTTAAATTAACTGTTATGAAAAAAAATATTAGTAAGATGGCTCAATGAAAATTGCTCCTTAAAAAATTCTAGTTTAATTTTAATTTTTTAAAAGATAAATGTAAAAATAAAAATGTTTTTAGGTTCATTGGATTCTAATTTTTGAAATACTGTAATGAAATTGTATCTGTTTATAAGTTATAGATATTTGATGACACAGTTAAGTGTATAACCCATGGGTAGAGGAGTCTTCTATTTTATTTTATAGGTTTTAATACTGTATTAACAAGCGTTTTTTAATATTAATATAATGTCTGTAATGCTTAAAGATAAGCTAATAAATATTTATTTTTTAGGTAATACCAAAAAGCTGGTTTTGGAATAGTTTTAATTTAAAACTTGTGAGTGTAATTTTGGGTATTTTTATTACTGTGGAACCTCCCTTAACTGGCTCTACAGATTACTGAGTGTCACAAATAAATAAATACATAAAGTACTAAGTAAGAGAACATAGTTAAGCAAAATAAAACAAATGCTTAAATTTAATCATATACCTTAAGATATTTTTATTATATATTGTATTAAATCGGCTTAATAAATTTAATTGATCATATATTAACCATGTGTGTCACACCGCTCTAGGTCAGTTCAAATAATATGATTTAGGTTGTTTTTGAAAATAAATGACTCAAAATTTTATGTTGCGTTTTAGTTTTTACTTAACAAATTAATTAAATTAATATTGAGAGTTTTTTCTATTATATACTTTGGAATTAACTAACACTCTCTGAACTTGTGATATCTAATTCCTTATTAGGACATAAAAACAAGGATCTTCTGTACTTTCAAAAATTGTGTTAATAATAATTAAATTTTAATTCATAGGTTATTATAGAAAAATACTTTATTTGAAAAATTGTGAATAAAATTAAATTGACTTTAATGAGTATATGCATCTACATATTTTTCTTATTTATTCTCTAGTTAGCGTTCTTTATAATACTAATGTTAACTAAGGTTAGCAAAAAAGTAATTTTAGTTGTAGGAAGATGTTCTGGATGGCGGTCAAAAAAAGGTACAAAAATAGCAGAAAAAACTTTTAATTAGTAACCAACATTTCGCACCACTTTGTAGTGCATCATCAGGGTTGAGTCTAGAAACTAAAATGAGACATTCTCGAAACATCATTACTTAAAAGTAGATTTTCTGCTATTTTTGTCTCTTTTTTTTACTGCGACCTGGACAATCTTCCCACCATCATCACATAGAATCAACTAATAATCATTCAATTCAAAAGTAATTTTAATTTGCACCAGTAGAAAGCGTTACGTTTGTTTTATTATTCTTAGATGAATGTTAAATTTTTTTTTTTGATTTGGTATTTGATACCTTTATATTGACTATAGAAACAAATTGCATATAATGTATTTTAAAGTTGTCAGTTTTAACCTGGAGTGCACAAATAAGCATTTTCGTCATATTTTACTTTTTTATTTATATAAAGGCAAGAAAGTGGCTAAGGCTCCCAAAAAATATGTGAAGTTTATAGTGGTACTTGTTTAACACAAGTGACAGTTAAAAGTTAAAAAAAATTCTGTCTGGAGATTTTTCACTGAAAGATGATCAATATTCTGATCGACCTTCTGAAATTCATGATGACAAAATGAAAGCCATAGTTGAATTAAATCATCATATAATTGTGTGAGAGATTGCTGTTATCATATGCGAATTTAACTGTGAATCAGTTAAATGTATCACACACAAATGGAATTCCTTTAAGACTTCTTGGACTTATTAAGGAACCCAATATTCTGCATGAATTGAAAGAATTTGACTTAAAATTTTATTTTTATCTCGTGACAAATATATAGTATTCTACTAGTAATAAACATAGTTAAAAAGTGATTAATATTTTTACTAAAATATATTTAAAATTTTTTTTGAAATTGACCAGACTGTACATCTGCCGTTACAAAGGCTCCCATGCTATTTCTCCAGTAGCAAGCTCATTGTAAAACATCACCTGTCAGTTCTACCATTGTTTGCCCCCTGTCGAGCGGACGGGCAAACTTTGCTGTCCCATTCTATATCAAGGACACTAGTGTGATTTTTTTTTTGTTATGAGTGTTGTTACTTTTATTCCGGACAATCTCTGACAAAAGGGAATAAAATAATATAGCATAAACTGACTTTATCCGATCCCGTTGCATATTCAAATCGGGCACGATTCCCGTAGCTTTGGCTGTTGAGTTTCCAAACTATGAATACTTTTCTTGCAAGCGAAGAAAAATAAATATATTATTAGATAAGGCGCAACTAATAATGACATATTGCAATTGTAATTGTTTGAACTATTATTATTTAAAAAAAAAAACACTTAATAATTAAAAGAGCATAAAGAGTTATAAAGTCGGAGGTCTTGGGCGAAAAAATATAATTTGAATTATATACCAAAATAAAACATTAGTGGTTAACCAATACGTTAAGAATTTATATTAATGGCCAATACAAGAGCATAATCAATCTGAGCATTGGAGAAAATCAATATTTATAAAGTTAAATTGAAAAATTAGATATTTATAAAAGATATTTAGAATTATTTATTAATTAAGATATATTAGAATTTAGAAATAGTCTTAAAAATTTGTATTCTGAGGTTAGTCAAATAAAAATAAATTATTTGAAAAGATTCAAAGTACGTGGCCATTAAGATTATTTTCATTTATAACCACTTTATCATGCTATATTAATGGTTAACTTTTATCCCCCAAAAAATATGATAATTTTTTATTTTTTACCTATGAAATATGTAGTAAGGGAGAGTATTTGTACAAAAAAAAAAATTTTAATCTGGGTTTTCATCAGATATAAATCTGGGTTTTTAAGGAGCACTTTGAATTTGAAGTTTTAAATTGATCTTATTAGTGTTGAGTATTAAGGAGATAAATTTACTTTGAACTGATTCCCTAAATAAGACATTCATCCAAAAAGAAAATACTTCAAAATTTTTTCATCAAATAAACAACTCTTGGTTTCAATTGTGATGTGGGTAGACTTGAGAAAAATAAATATAAAACTTTTGTCTTTCTTTCGTATTCTTCAAAAACATTTAAAATGATAAAATGAAATAAAATAAATATTTTTTTAACTGTCCACCAAAAAACAGTCATAGTAAACTAAGATAAATCATTATAAACAATAATTGACAATCAGTATTTAATTTAATGTATTGCATTAATATTTAAACACATTATGCTTTGTCCTAAATGATAATCTGTATTTACATTTATCTGATCTTTTGAAGATCAATCAATATATTCTTAAATATTATACCATTTATCAACAACTATAATTTTAAAATCCATAACTATTATTACAATAGACAAGATAAAACATATATAAGATTGTATAAATTATATTTCATAATCTAGTTAAAATAAATTTGTTCCCATTATTTGTAAGATGAACAATTCATATTTTTTCTGAATTATTTAAATCAATAAAAATAATTTGAGCAGTATTAATAGTTAAAACAATTTAATCGAGTAATTTGATCTAGACTAACCAGCTTAAAATAATTTTTAATTAAAAAAAAAGAAAGACAAAACGGGATCACAATTTTTTAAATATTTTTATATATAAAAAAAATTACATTTATCAACTTGAAAACTAGATGGTATTTACAGGTCTCTGGTTACACATAATGATTTTTTTTTGTTTTTTAATGTTTATTAAACAAAAACAACAGTCAATAAAACAAATCCTCATTAAGGTCTAGCGTGAACTGGCGTTATGTCTTCTGGACTTGGAGTTTCTTTGCTTTCTTCTTCTGTGTACTTCGTTGTTGCTGGAGCTGATAACCTCATTTTTTCAGGATCTCCTGTTCGTTCGTCGGATCTCATTAGGAACAAAATACCAAGGTTTAGTTCTGGGATTTCATAGTATATCGTCAGCAAAAGCATCATGAAGGTAAGACCAACTAACAGGTAAACTGTGAAAAATAATTAATGATTTCAATAAATAATAAATAAAAGAAAATTAAATAAATATCTACATTCTATAACAAAACGATCATGATAAAAAGTTATTTGTATAAATTATGACCCTTCTCAAAATACAGTCTTGTAAAAATGAAATACATTAACATATACATACTACATTAAAATATTTTTATTTTAAACATATGCACTTATAGTCTAGTCAACGAGGGAAATGAAAAAGATCTCTGAGGAAATTTTTGAAGAAGTTTTAAAAATGAATCTTTTATGTTTTTGGGGTGCTGATTATAATTTCAAGTTTGTGACCTGAAATATTTTCGAGAAGTATATATATACAGAATAAATGAATTTAAAAAAAAAATAAATAAAAGAATTAAAACTGCAAGTAATTTTCTCTTCTTTAATTTAGTATAAGTTGATCAATAAACAATACATGGTTTTCAAGTTATAAGCAGAAAAAAATATTTATATACTTACAAGTTGAAATTTGTAACTTGCACCCTAAAAAACACGTGAGCGAATTTTCAAAACTTCCCTTTAGGTCCATTATTCGATTGAATCACAATGGATTAAGTGCGATTGTTCTTAAATGATATCATGTACAAAAAAAAAATTGGATAGAATTAACTCTGACTTAAATTACTTAATAAAGTCCTAGTTAAATGTTGAATTTTAACTATTTCAGACAAAAAATGGAAGAATCAAAGCAACTATATAATTTTTTAGATTCATAAAATATAAAAAAAAGGAAACATAATTTAAAGTATAAATTATTTCATATATAGTGGGTTGTTAGGGTTTGTTATAAAAAAAAAAAAAAATTGCAATATTATATATATATATATATATATATATATGCAATATATATAATTTAATATAATTTTAGAGCACAATGATCAGAAATTACAAAATGCTTAAGCAACAAGCAGAGCCCTTTTTCAATGTATCCTGATAGCTTTACTGGTGTATGACTGTACTGGGAAGGTGTCGGTCCAGATTTGCATTGTGCAGAAAAGGACAGACCTGCCTACACTAGTCTGAAGCAATCACCTCTTTCAAGTCCATCAAAATTTGGTACAATCTGAGCTATTCCCATCATTACTTATGTTGTACAACATCCCTAATATTTACAACTAGGTCTTCTAAAAAGTGTTGGAGCAATAAACTTCTTCAAAGCTGGTAAAGTCCTTACCTAAAGAGCTTCATCAATTCATATTTGATCCTATGGTACAAGCGTGCTATGAGGAAGAAGCTGTCAGACCATTTTCCCACCACATGCATGGGATTCGCAACAGAATGACCCAAATTTTCTGTGCTATCCACTGGCTCTTGGAACCTTCACCCAGTGATGTATAATAAATATTAAGCTTTAAGGCATAGGACTATTCCAACCCCTCACAGCTCAACATCATAACTCATTTATACCATAGAGACCCACAAAATATTAGGTTGAGATAAGATTATTTCTTGGAGTAATATACCTTAAAAAATTGAACATTTGGCAATTTATATCACTTTTTGAGATGAATTATGACTATTTTAGGTCATTATTTCATTAAACAAGTATCTCCTGAACTTTATATTGAATATTGAAAGAACATAATATTTTAAACATATTTATTTAATAACATTTAGCTAATTCTTTCCTGAACAAAATGATATTTGTTCCATCAACTTAGATTACACCAGTTATAAAAAATTAAAGTGAATGTAAACCCACTCAACAAACTGCATGTACTTAAAAAACTAAATTGGGTGCAATTGAAACTTAAGGAAAAGGTAAAAAATTCAAATCATTATTTTTGGACTTTCCAGTAATGTAAGTTATTCATAAACAGAAAATAATGTCATTATAAAATTGTAAAGCAACATCATTTGGATCACTTGAAATGGATGGACCCAATTATAAATATTTAATTTATAACTAAGATTTAAATAATAATTCATGTAAATATACCTACCTGTTGTTAATATTTTATAAAATGGCCTGTAGGGCTGATTGGGGAAATCACCAGGAATGTAGTCACCTAAGCCAACTGTTGTTAGTGATATAAAACAATAGTACAGGGAGTCAAGGAAGTCCCACTCTGGTTCTATTGCAGCAAAAATTGATGCTGGTATCATAATGCAGAAGATTACCAGGATACTTCCAACTGCCATGAGATGCAGAACTCGAATATTAAAAGGCTGAAAACAAAATGTGAAATAGCTTAACTTATTTATAAAATGGCTGAAATAGAGCTGTAAACAAAAAAAAAAAACTAAGTTTCAAAATATTAAGCCATAACATTAAACAATATATATTTATACCAGTTTTAACATAAATTATCTATAAAAGACTTAAACAAAAAGTCTTCTTTTCTTGTTTTTTGCAATTCTTATTCAAGGAGTCATGCCATCATATGTCCTATGTTTACAATCCATCGGAGGGTCTGGGGTACCTTCAAATGCCTCCACCAGTAGGCTCAATCCTGTGATGCTGCTGTCCAGTTATAAGAGCTTTCTTTAGTCCACAGGCACTCTGTTCTGTCTAGCCACCTTGCCTTAGGTTTTCCTACTTTTCTAGTCCTGTGCAGTTCCTTTAAAATGAATATTCCGGAAATACTGGAATTATCTATTTGGGAGATATGACCTGTCCAGCATCACTGAGCAATCTTAATGAAGTTAACTACATCCCTTGATTTAGGAGTTAATAAAGTTCCTAAATGCTTTCGGTGGGGGTAGCTAGTCCTTATCAAACATTCTCCAAAGAATCAAATGCCAGAAGTTTTCCACTGTCTTCCTTGGTGGTTGCCCAAGTTTCTGAACCATAAGTTAACATATTGGAGTTGTATAAACAAAAAATACATTTCTTAAGAAAGTACTAATCACTAAGATTTATATATTATTTTTATACGATTTTAATTGCTCAAATATTTTCTTAATGTAAACTGAAGGTTAAAAATTCAGGTTTTTGTCCACTGTTCATTAAACTGTCCAGCGCAATATAAAAATAATGTCCAATTTTACATGTTTATCTGTATAAACAAATGTCAAATTTACATTTATTTATTATGGAATATTATTGTTTAGAAACAATAATAACCCAAACAACAATTTGGAGACAAGTCAGATGAATAACTTCTATTTTCAGATGAAGCAATGTAAGTTATTTGCCAGTTAAAATTTAAAAATTTAAGTTATACCACCTTATTCATGTGGCTTTTCTCAAAGTGACTACCTATTGGGCATATCCAGACTATTGACAAAATATTAATAAAAAGTTTACCTGATAAAGATGTCCTAGACGGCTGTTTAAGTACTGCAAGAAGGCTGTTGAGAACATCATAAGTCTATCGACTAGCGCGGAAAGTAGCACCAGGGTAAGAGGTATCCCAATCATTGCATAAACTATGCAGAACATTTTACCCTCTCGAGACAGGGGAGTTACGTTACCATATCCTATTTCAAAATTATAATTAATGAATGAAACTGTCTGAAGTCGTGATTTAAACAGTAAATTCAAAACAGTTTAATAATGAACTAAGAAAGAAGTGAATAAAAGATTAAAATAATTACTTCAATTAACCTCAATTTGTGTAGGGCAGGATCAAAACATCGTTACTTTAATTTAATAGTGGCTGATATGAAAAAAAATTTAATTTAATTTTGTATATGATGTACTCTATAGATTGTACAGCAGACTGTGGTTACTTTGTGCCAGTCAACCTTACTATCTTGGAAGCAGTCTATAGAGGGATCACTGTAAAGAAAGAAACTCATGCCTATGGTAATATCTTTTGAACATGTTCACTTCAAAATAAAACCAAATCTTTTTTATTGTTAGATATGCCACAATTAATAAAGCAAAGGAGCGATATGATCTCCATTTTTTGATGAAATATGAGAACCACTTTTTAAAATTTATTTTATTTATTTATTTTTTTTTTAAAAAGAATTTTGATGAAAAGTGTTTTCAATGCTGTGGTTTGTTTAGATGAAATTTTACAATATCTTACTATAAAACGAGCATTATGATAGTATTATCAATAGAGCATTAAGATAGATTATGACACCTAATTAGAGTTTGTAGCCATGTTACCAACAATTTGTAAAAGTAGGGATTGTTCTGTTCCTGAACCACTCTCTTTTGATGATATTTATGTTTTTGAGTTTTTAATCCCTTTAATTAAGGATATTTATGTGTATTAAGCTAAATATAATAAAACTGAAATGATTATTATTTGAACATACCAATAGTTGTAACAATGGTACTTGAGAAAAAAAGAGATTGTCCAAAACTCCAGTTTGGTTCACCGGAAACATTATTTGCAGCAGAAACTCCTCGATTGCTAGCTTTAACAACTTCCTGAATTAAATCTTCAAGAGCACTATCTGAAAAAATAAAATAAAATAAGAAGAATAAGGTGATCAATTACTAATTATACTAAAAAGTTACAATTGAGTGTATTTATTTAAAAATATATACAATTTGTTTCTAGGCAATCCATGCTGTTAACATGATTGAAAAGTTTATTAAAAATTAAAGATATGCAAAACTTGCTAAGAAAAAAATTGTTTCAAACACAACTAACAACTAAAATAATTGCAAATTTCAGTTTATTATCATTGTATTTTATAATAGTTGCACAAGGAGTAGTACAAACAGTTTATGGATTTAGGGCAGGTGGTTCAGGCAAGTTTAGGTCCAGTCTTACAACTACAATAATTGAGTAGCTAACCACTAAAATCATTGAGAATTTCAGTTAATTATCTTTGTATTTTACAATAGTTGCACAAGGATTAGAACCAACAGTTTATGGATTTAGGGAAGGTGGTTCGGGAAAGTTTGGATCCAGTCTTGGAAAATATGATATCAAGGAAGTAATGTAATTGGATGTGCATAGTGGCTATAGCTCTGAGGGCTTTAGTTTAGATGTATCTGGTATAGATTAGTGTTAGTTGTTATTTAACATTCAATTGTAAAGGTTTAGATAAGTTTGAGTATGGTCTTGTGAATGATAAGTTTCACTCTAATTTATATTTATTGAAGAAAATAATTTTTACATGGGAAGACTGCTATACTTTTATAATGAAGTGTTTATGGTTGACTGCAGATTCAATGTGAGGAAAATTTGGTCAGGGGTGTGGTCAGTAATAATAAACACAAATAATTAAATTTCAGACCTTCATCAGGGCTGGAAACAAAAAAAAAAAAAAAGAGATAAAAACCATAAGAAATAGTATCACAAGAAATTAAGATGATAACAAATGATACTAAAAGAAAATAAATATAATATATAAAAAAAACAAAAAAACATTAAAAATCAAACAATGCTTTTTGTAAATAGTGAAAAAATTGAAATTAACATAATGAGAACTATGGGAAAGTGAAAGATATACATGATAATTGGGAAACATAAAAATATGTAGGTAAAATTAAATAAATAGAGAAGTGATTTCTAAAATTATATAATTCAAAAGAGAGTAAGAAGTAAAATTGAAAATAATTTATACTATTTTTAGTAGTGTGTACTAGGCAGAAAAATCAGTTAAGCTTTTGTTTTAAATCAGAAAACAAGAGGAAACTGGAAAACTACACTATTATGGGCAATATTGTCATTGAGCAAGATAGGCGATCAAATGTGTCATTTGGGTTTAATTTAGATTCTAGCTAAATTAAATTAAGAGTCAAATAATTTCTTCCTGAGTTCAAAGTACTGTTGAAAGTTTGGAACTGAATATAATGATAATATTTAATTTATTTTGTTAGTTACCATATTATAAGAATTATCATATTAAGAATATTTAATGAGATTCAATATCATTTAAAATCATAAATGAAGTTATAATTTTAGAAATTGAGATAGTTATGGTAATGGACTGGCGATGGGGGCAGTTAGGAAGGGAGCTGGCTGACAGGCTCCACAGGACAGTGGAGCTGCTCAATGAAGGTGATAAGGGAGTATTGTCCATAGCAGCCTCTTATCATCCCAATAGTTCTACTATCTCCTTCCCATCATCCACCCATGCAGTCTTCAAACTAGTTTTATAATGCATTCTGGGACAAAAACATATCCTGTTAAAAATGAATTGTTTTATCTTCAAGCGTAGCAATAGGAAATCAAAATTACATACAATATCCATAAATTTAAAATTTCTCGATTTGTATTAACAAAAAGCATAATAAAAAGAATAATAAGTTGCTAATTGTATACAAATAATATAATAAGTTTAACCACATTTAATGTTGTCTTTTTAAAGCAAATATATAAGTTCAGTACTACTTTCATAAGAATAAAAGAAAAATGGCTATATTTTATGAGGAAACAGGAAGATATACAATATATTTAAGATATTTAACAATTTTTCTAATATACTAATCATATACTCTAAAAATCTGAAACTAAGGGTGTATAATGCCAGTATAAAACGTATAAAGCCAGCTCTGATATACGGTTGTGAGACCTGGGCTCTTACAGGTACCCCAGAAAACAAAATCCAGAGATTTAAATGGAAAGTCCTCTGTACAATTACAGGAGCGATCTTAGATCAGAGCCTTAACACATGGAGGAGAAGTACTAACAGTGAACTGCTTGTAGAGAGTGGTCAATCAATATCTCATGTTATGAAGGCAAGGACGTTAAGATGGGTGGGACATGTTTCTCTTAATAATCCATCAGGATGCTTTTACACAACTATGAATGCTAGTAAAGTAGGCAAAAGGCCACGAAGGTGTCCAAAAACCAGATGAATAGACAGAATCAACAAAGATGCGAAAGAGCTGCATACAGAAAACTGGAAAGCAGTAGCCCAAGATAGGCATACGTGGAGAAGGCTGATTCGGTCGGCAAAAGATCTAAAAGGTCTGTAGAGCCAACAGAAAAAGAAAAATACTAATCATAGGTTCAACAAAAATTACTATTTATTTTAATAATAATAGTAGTAGTAATATGGAGATAAAAATATTATTAATATCCATAATTTAGACCAGTGAATCCCAACCCATAGAAGTCTCTGAGACACACATACTCCATCTCGACATGGAATAAAAAGGGTTCCCATAGGAAAGTATTTGACAATTAAGTTATTTAAAACTGCATTTTGAGTCACTCATGCAATTGCCTGTCAAAACCTTCCAGCTGACACCATAACATAAGGAAAGATAATTAATAAAATAATTTTAACAATAATTCTTTCCAAAAATATGTGTTTTTCATGCTCCCTCAGTCCATCCCAATGCTCTCAGAGGCCACCTATGGGCTGCTGACCACCAATTGGGAACCAATGATTAAGAAATTTCAATATTTAAAATTTTTAAAAATATTTCCATAGATATCACAAAAAAAATCAACATTTTGAAAATTTGTTTTGGAAAGTACAATGGAAACAGCTACTCTTACACAGATTATTAAAATAAAATTCTACATGGTACATTTAACTAGCTTCAATTTAAGTGCTAATAGAGATATGTAAATTCAATAATTCCTGATATACAGCTTGTCATAAATCAAAATATTTTTTCTAAATGATGAAAAATCAATATTTTGTGAATATGTTTTGGCAAATATTATGGAAATTGCTTCTCCTACAAAGATCATTATAATAAAGTAATTTATGATACAGATTTGAACTAGCTTCAATTTAAGTACTAATAGACACCTGAATGTCTAATGGTTACAGAGGAACAATTTTTCACAAATAAATGATTTTTCCAAATAATGAGTAATCAACATTTTGTGAATTAGCTTTGAAAAATCATGGAATCGTGTAACTTATTGTTTCTATGTTATTTGACAAAATAACGCATACCATAATCAAAAGATGTTGATTACTCATAATTAGGAAAAAAATGTTCGTTTTGAAAACTGTATCTCTGGTGCTATAAATGTTGAGAGTCTATTAGGGCTAAATTTTAGAATATTAAATCTACCTTAAAAGAAGGTGCCCATATAT
>NW_027115659.1:205142-232714 GCF_000696795.3 Halyomorpha halys | reverse complement strand
TAGAAAGATGAAGTGGACGGAGTACTATACAAAGTTGAAGTGGACGGAGTACTATAGAACGTTGAAGTGGACGGAGTACTATAGAAAGTTGAAGTGGACGGAGTACTATAGAAAGTCCATTTTTGGTTATACTGTCCGCCTGACAAGGCAATTGTCTGAGACTTGTGCTTCAGTTATGGATGCAGATAGTTTCAAATTTTGATCTATGTCAATTATCATCTTGAACTTTGATTAAGTTACGTTACTTATTCAGTTAGGTCTTTCTGGCATTGCGAAGAGAACAGAAGACCACGTTGAAATACAGCATTAGCATAGTTTGCAGATATACCACTCTAGCACCAAGTAAATTACTGCGGAGAATCTTTCAGGAAAAAAACTTCAATTCTGAAAGATTCTTATTTAATCTATCAATGGCAGGAGTTTTGGTTGCTCCCTCATCAACGAGTTGGAAGAATGCTATTAAGACGATATTTGGGTTCTCCTTTAATGCAGTTTGAAAGCTACAAACTATAAAGTTCTCAGTTAGTAATTGTTGTCGAGGTGGTTAGTCGTGTTGCTCATTGCAACACTAACGACCAAGGGCAATGACCGATTCCGTGGGCCTTGTTATAGGGTTGATGAACCACCGAATAATTTATTGATCAACCACCAGTAACTGATTTAGAACAGCTTCATTTGCATAATAAGATTTAGGAGACATGCTGTGGAGGTCTTAGTGCCTATAGACATTTCTGGTAGGAGGACAAATTGTGGAAGGTTGAGATACAATACTTAAAAAGGTCCTAACTGCAAAGATTTCCAACTCAAATTATTCAAAGAAATTAGATTGAAAATAATCAGCAACTCTTAACAATGCGTTACACACACATGAGAACTATACAGTAAGAAAAATATTAGAAAAAAAATCATATTAAAATTACTGGCAATACATGTAGACACTAACCACATAATTAAAAGTAACCGTTTCAAATAGAATTATCATAAAGTGTGTCCAAGACTGGAATGACAGTTTGGATTATTTTCTCGATGTTTGATGAATTGTGAATGAAGTTTCTTTTGGTAGAGGAACAGACTTGGCAACCTATTTCAATTCTTCTCCAGAGCACTTAAGCCTGGAATTTGTAATGAAAAGGATTGGTTTTTTTCATGCGGAATCTAATTATAAAACTAATTTATATCAGTAATTACTTATTTAAAATTAGTTTATTATAAGCAAAACAGTGATTAATGTATGAAATTAAAAAAAAAACATGAAATTCTGCGTCAAATCAATACGATGACCTAATAAGTGGTCATGAACGTCCTGCTGCTCTGGTCCCATATGGACTTCAGGTCAGCTGATGGAGCCCAAAGGACAGGTGGCTTACCACCATAGTTTTTAGGTATAATGTATTGCTAAGAGAGTATGATCATTTTCAATCGTATTTCTTTTAATAATTAATAAGCTATAAATCTTTGTAGCTTTACTTTGTAAGTATCTCTTCCTTCCACTTACTTTAATTTCGAACATTATCAAAACTTTGAGAAAAAAATTCATCAATTGAGTTCATAACGTTAATAGTTCGCCAAGTGGAACATGGTATATGATCCTATGCCATCTGTTTCAGTTGTTTCTTCAACTAATTGAGTTGTACATCCGACAACAAATTTTAATTTTTGTTTTGTGTTTGAGGTATGTATTTCAGATATTGTATCGTAAACTGGAGTTAATCTATAACAACTTTAGTAGTCTTAGGTGTGTCTGTTAGACGACCTCAGTAACGAGAGTAATCGCAAACTAGGGTACTATCATTGGCATACATCCAATTCTAAATAAAATCAATTAAAATGTTTTGTGAGATGCGTCACTATTCAAGCTAAGCAGCAGTATGTAATCAGAGCAGGTCGTTGGTAAGATGATCCAACAACTTTACGGACTTATCACTTAATTGGTACTCATTCTAAGCAGAGTTTCATGTTATTCACTTTTTTACAATACATCTAGGATCCTCCGCTTGGGATTTACAGCCAAAAAGCAAACAATAAATAAATATATAAAATTGATAAAATACAACATAATTCTTAATTCATAACTTAGTCAAGTTAAATAGCAGCTTGGTTAGGGTTTAATGACCGCCAGATGTGTTTCGGCTTTAAGAGTGGACTCATAGTACTGTATCTCTGATTTTGACAAAATTTAAAAAACAAACAAAATGTGTGTTTTTTTTTGGTTTTTTTTACGACGGGGTTTGTGGTTTACAACACAGTACTTGACTGAATTATTAAGTTATAGAACTCATTTGACACAGAATTTAATATTATTTAATTTGTTGTATTAAATACCTTTTTAAGTTTAGTAGTTAGAGGTGGAAAACAAGAAAAAATACCTTATCCGTTACTTAATTAAATTAATTAGCTATTTAATAAGAGTTGTAGGTACATTAGAAATGAGTTTCCATGTTAAGTGCGCGAGGAAATATTTTTACAAATTATTTTTTGAAGTTTTTTTATGAGCTGGATTTCACGCAACGGTCCTGTACTGTATGGTGACATGTTTGCTTAGACTGTATTTAATAATGATGAAATTAGTATTGACAAAATAGTAAATAGTATTATATTATTATTTTTGACAATTAATGTATAAACGAACTTCAAAATAACAATTAAGCAATTGTTTCAACATAGCGACCTCACGATGAGATAACTTCTATTTTCTTTTGGATCATTCACTTTTTATATCTTCTGTGGTTCAAAACCAACAGTGCACTGCTGATTAAACCATATGTTATTTTAAGAAATAATAATATAAGTTAATATTTGTCAAATTATAATACTTATGTTTTTATTTTAAATTGGGTAGCAATCGAAAACATATTTAATGAATATTTTTTATATTAAATTGGAGCACATTTCTCCGAGCATTGAAAGATTTAGAATTTCTTAGTAAACGTTTTAACCTCAAATGTGTTATTTTAAGGTACTTTCTCTGTTCCCTCCTTTTTTTCTACAAGTTGATAAAATTGTATCGAATTTGTGATTTTGAAAAGTTATCAACATGAGATGCTTCCATAATAATTACAAAATAAATATCCTCTGAAGTAATTTTTTCTTTTATTAATTTGAAGTAATCAACCATTTCACATTTTTAAACAGTAATAAAAAATGTACAAATATTAACAATGAAAGTATTTTTACAATTAACTTAAGAAGATAAGAGGAAAATATTTTTTCAAGGTTGAAAACACATTTTCGGAAATGGAAGTAGTATTAGATACCGTTGGAAAGCCAAAGATTTTAGAAACGCTTATAAAAAAGACATATAAAGGCGTAGAAGGTAATGGAGAACGACGAAACACGCATAAATAAAAGGTCTGTTTTATCACAAGTATAACCATTAAACTTGCAGGCGAGTGTGCAGTGCATTTTTCGGTTTAGTCAGCCAGATTAATGTTTCCATATCACAATAGTTATTTTCTTAAATTAAAATTAAGCTATATTTGAGCCTTTCAGTTGACCAGATGACTAATTCCATTAAATCATTTTCTTTATCATCAATATTGATTCAATTACAATTTAGCAAATTGTAATTTAGCCATGAAGAATATTTTTAAAAGCATTTTTCTGAAAACTATTGAAGTTGGATCTAGTCAGTCAACTAAGAAGCTCATTCGGAAAATTAGTACGGGAAAATATTGCCACAATGAATAATATAGAAATATATTTTCGGAAACCACATCAGATTTATACTAATATTTTTTCAAAACTGGATTTATTTACATTTGATAGAATACTCTTCATATATCTGGGTTTTATAAAGCAATGGCGGCTAAGCAGATTCATTCTTACTGATAATACTGAATTATTCATGAAGACAAATTTTGTTGATTTAAGATTTGACAGAATATACAGAAATGAGACATATAAAAACAAAAAAACAGCTTGTACTGCCTCGTTATAAAGCGAGCTGGTACTTATCTGCATTGATCATTGGGCGAGAGAAACAGCCTGACATCAGGAAATTATCAAAGGGAACATCGGCCATTCTCTCCTCCTGCCGCTGCCAGTTTGATGTGGGTGGAAGATGGTTTTAGGACAATAGGAGCTATCACGGTTGGCCAAGATTCGTTCAGATAATGGTGAAATAGTTAATGATTTTGAAAGGTCTAAATTACTGTACTCGGAGCAAACCTTTTGGTATTATAAAGATACATTCGACTTTAGATTCGATGATATGAACAGCCCAATAATTTAATCATGCCTTAGTAAAGGGAACTAAGTTAATACATTACTATTAGTGAATAGAGCAATGAAGTAATGACTAATTTTGAAAAAAAATTACTTGTATTGATCTACATAGTAAGATTCTAAAAAACTGAGAATTAGCACGAATCGGCCTCTCTCAGCCTTCCATAGGTGCTTTCTATCTTACCTTTAAAACATTCACTTATAATGAGTATGGTTGATGTACGGCGACGGGGTTACAATCTCTGAAAAAGAGGTCTTAACACGAAGAATAATAAGAGGAAAACCTTCCTGCTCCGCCCATGAAATTCCACGAGAAGAAGCAGGATTATCTTACCTTTAAAACATTTACTACTAGCGATTAGAGCTGTTTAAAAACAAAAACAAAATTATCAAGCAGCATTATAAAATTATCCAAAACTGGAAATTAGACATACCCTACTTTTTTTATTTAGGTTTTTTTTTATAAGCCCATCTCATCATTTGGACCAAAGCACAATCGTTACACAGTGAAAATAAATAAGTTATTATATCGGGCTTTTATTGGAAATTTACTTACCTAATGCATTTGCTCTTTTAATTTGATCAATTTTTCGCACCGTTTGCAGACGAATCTTCAAAAACATCCTAAACTTGTTTTTAATGATTTACGTCTTCAGAAGGCGTTGAATTGGAAATATCACAGATATTAATTTGATTTAAAATTATATATTTTTTAAGAATATTTCATTGAATATTAGAGTAATATCTCTTATCATTAGAAATTCCAGAGTTAAGTGCACTGGAAAAGAAATAGAAGAGGTTAAAAACTCTTCACCACCAAAATAAACTTCATCCACCACAACCAAAGACTACCAAATTTCATTTAAAAATTCTTGAAAAAAAAAAGAAGATATGACTAGAGAGAGGATGAAATATCCTGTATTTAAATTGATACACTTCTCAACAAAAACATACCATTAATAATTTTTAAATATTAAACTTAACAAAGTATATTAAACGATGTAAGATGATGGATCCGTTTCTTAATAAGAATGAAATACAAACACAGTAAAATATGATAAGGCCATATTAATATTCATAGGAACTAGTAAATACAGATAATATATATATAATTAATTATATTAGATAATTATTGTATTGATTTTTATTCATATTCTTTTTTACCTTATTCCTTTTTTATACTACTTTCTAAGTGTATTCTCAGTAACTTAACAATGTTTGTATCACGAATCTGCCCAGCAAAGGTATTTAATTGGCTAAAATATTTTTTGTTGGATAGTTTAAAATAAAATAACAAGAGCCAGTAAAAACTCACTTTTTCCTGACGCCGAAATAACGTCCGTAAGAATAGGTCTACGGCTCACAAATATTGTTTGATGGTAGAACCAATTACGGTTAATCCGTTCATAGGCAATTTGAGTGTCAGAAACGAAACTCATCAGCATGATTAGACACAATTCATTTCGAAGGTTTTTTTTTCCACACTTTCCACCACAAAAACAGAAAAAATCAATTTTTAAAAAATAACTACATAGATTCTTTTTGAGGAAAATATGAATGTGAGTATGAATATGGATATCGAAGATATCAATTATTTATGTTTTAATTTTTCGGTATGGGCTTTACTATAATTTTAAATGTTTTAATATAATATTAAACTTCACCATTCCAATTTTTTAATAAAACATTACATATAAGTTCAGACATCATAAGAATATAGATAAATTAAAATGCGTTGTAGCCAGTAATCTTGAATTATGACAAAATACTACGCTCTTGCAAATTCTTTAAAATAGAATACACTCACTGAACAGTTACGTAACTCATACACGATATAAAAAAAAAATTGAAATTCTGAATGTATAATTCGAATATATCCGAAAAACATGTTTAAGACGTAGGGTGGAACAAGTTTTTATGGCAATTTACTGAAATGTTATTTTATTTTTGCTCATTAGTTATCCATGGTAAAAACATGTTCTTTTCTAAATTAAAAAAAAAAAGGTTAATACACTCACTGACGTCAGGTCAATTTGTAAAGATATAGCGAGAAAACATATGACTGCCGGCTATCGCAAAGATAAGCTACCATCGACAAACATATTAGCCGTTCTGATTACATGCTCATCACTTGAAAATTGCTATAGTAATGATATATGACTAGTAACAATTAAAAATAATCACTGAATTAGTTAAAATCTAGAGCAAGAGAAAATACATTTTGCAGTTTTTCTTTGATAAAGGTGAAAATGCAAGCCAGGCGGCTGAAATTGTGAATGGTGTTTAAAGTCCCGATACTGTAACAGCTAATTACGCGCAATTTTTGTTTCCTCGATTCCGTATTTGATGTTAAAGACGCACCTCGCACTGGCAGGTCCGTTGTCGAAAATGTTGATAAAGTCACGGAAATAATCTAAGGTAAACGGCGTTTTAGTAGTCGTAGCATCGCCCATGAGCTAAAGATCGACCATAACAGTTTTAAACATTTTTACAAAGCTGGGTTCAAAAAGAAGCTTGATGTTAGGGTGCCACACCAATTAACACACAAAAACATGATGGATCGAATTTCTTGGCCAAACGGAATGAAAACGACCCATTTTTTATACGAGTGGTGACTGGGGATGAGAAAATGGATCACATACAACATTGGGTGATAACGGTCGTGGTTAAAGCGCGGTGAAGTAGCTCAAACGGTGGCCTAACCACGAATAACGGCCAGGAAGGTTCTGTTGTGTTTTTGGTGAGACTGGAAAGGAATCATTTATTATGAGTTGCTTCCATATGGCCAAACACTAAATTCGGATCTTTTTGTCTAAAACTGGACTGTTTGAAGCTATCGATTGACGAGATCGTGTTCCATCATGACAACGCCAGGCCACAAACATCAATAGTGACTCGCCAGAAACTCCGGGAGCTTGTTTGGCTAGTTTTGATGCATCCACCATACAGTCCGGACCTGACACCAAGCGATTATCATCTTTTTGCATTGCAAAACTTTCTGGGTGACACGAAATTGGCATCAAGAGGAGACTGTGAAAATCGGTTACTAGAGTTTTTCGGCAATAGGGACGAAAGACTTCCATGAGAGAGGTACTATGAAGCTATCTTTAAAATGGCAAAAAACTATAAAAAAAAGGTGCATATTTGACCTAAATTGGACAATCCGAAACATGTTAGATTAAGTCTTGAATTTTACGTAAAAATAATGGATTTATTTTCCCCCAATCAGTCACCAATGATAAATGGATTTATAATCCCCCAATAAATGGAAAAATAATCAAGTTTTCTGTTTATTAGGAATCAAAATATATATTCCATAAATTTTCTACTATTCGGTATGTCATTTACAATTTAGCATCTTCGTCTTTGTGATAGAAGTCAGACTTACCGCGTTGGGTCCCTTATGATTGGGAATCGTGGATTATCTAGTCTATTAAACAAATCCATTGTTTTTAATATTGCATATTTATAAAAATATATGCTATAGTGTAAAAACGTGAATCTTGCTCCATTCCCTCTCAATTTCAAATTGAATTACTATAACCCAGCCTTATCTTATAACTAAAGCATAACAAAGTGTATTTATGTCATAGATTGGACGATGGACATAGTCCCTGATGGTAGAAGACCACGGGGAAGCCCGAGGATGTGGTTTCAGGAGTACGTCGAGCTCTTGCACAGGAAGGGGGAAAGATTGGCAGTCCTGGTCCACTGGACTGAGAGGTATTCAAAGAGAGATGCAAGAGAAGAAGAAAAACACTCCAGTAAATCAAATTTTATAAGAAAGAGAAAAAAGTATTCCTTTAGTTCATCGTTGGGATTATCTAATATACTTTACCGACAAAAACCAACTTCTATATCATTAAAATGAATAATTTATGAAATTACTCTAGTGAGCAGTTTTTCAGTTAAGTGGAAAACGACATATCTCACATTTGTTTAACCGATATTGAATTTACTCCAAAAGTCTTAACACGCCCATTCACTTTCATACAGGTGAGCACTCGTAAGTTCATGGATTGAGGTATATGATGGTTTCAGAAGCCACGGGGAAATAGTGATGTTTTCTTGCGAAAATTGAGTCATGTGTGGTTATGAATAGTTAATGCATGTGAATGGCTTGGAGCAAGAATGTGACGAGTCACAGTTTGGAAGACGATTAGAATTTGATGCAAAATGCGTCTTTGTCGCTAAATAAAGGTATCTATTGTGTTAGTTTGTTTAACATCGTATTTCCAACATATTTACCTATAATGTTGTAAAATATGGATTATATAAAACATTAAATAAGTATTGTGTATATTTTTTTTTAACTTCTCTACTCATCTGCTCTAAGGAAAAACACAACATATCGAACCGGGCCTACATGATTTTTCGCGTTAGTCCTGTTGGTTAGTAATTAAAGTATTTTCAGCTAAAATATTTTGAATCATATCTTAAAAAAGAAGAACTAAATGATTAATATAAATCGATTGAATTCAAATAAATAAACGCCAAACAAATCAAAGGCGGTTTTATTTTGGATCCTAAAGAGGACTGGACCGTGAAGACTCAAGATAAACCCTTGCCGTATCAGATGGAACATATTTGTCTTTCTTATCTCAACTATTGGATAATACAGTACGAGTATTATTATTACTATTTTCCTGCGAATTTCAATTGCTAATTAAACTAACGAATACACATGTAATACACGGAAATAATTATTTTAATATTACAATGTATAAGCTCGTCAACCAACGTCTTATATTAAATTAGTAATGTGAGACATAGCTGATCGTTGTAGAGGAAAGTCAATTCATAAATATAGACCATTCCATAATATCATTTCTCATTTAAATTTTAGTAAATAAATAAATAATAAATTCTTTTATTATTATTTATAAACTATTTAATGTATCTCTTTGGGATTTTATCTTGGGATCGTTTTAGAATTATTCTACAAAAATAGTAGATAGGCTATAGATTTAGATTACTAGATATAAGAACAAAATAACTAATACATAATACATCATAAGGTAACTTTTAAGTCTTTGAACAGAAATAAATACACTTCTGATATTTAAAAAAAAAAAAAAAAAAAAAAAAAAGCAGTTTTTATAAAGACTGATTGTAAATATGGAACATTAATATCGATTCTAATGAAACTGGATGGATATGAAATGGTGGAAAAAAAAAAATGATTTGGAAGTGGAAAGGATACTGGAACGAAGGGTGGAAGTAGAAATAGAATACCGCAGGGAAGAGGATCTGATAAGGAAGGAACTTTCAAGAGTTACAGTTTGGTAGGCCGCTGCACATTATTCTGAAGACCAGAACCTGGTTTTGCGGAAATGAACAGAGGATTAGAATTCAAGGAGATTGGAGATGTATGATGGATGGTAGGATTGGATAATTAGGTAGAGGAAGAATGCCATGTAGAATAAAACCATTTCAACTCAGCAGATGGAGGCAGTCCATAGTTGTGATCAAGTAACATCTTTTCAAATTGAGGCTTTTTTTTATCTATCTGTGCCTAAACCGAAATAAACTCACCATAAATTTTTAATGAAGTGGGACAAGATATATTATTAAAACAGATACGAAACTACAATAATGTTATAGTTGGTATACTTTATTGATGGACTTTATATAAATATAAATTTAAAAAAAATATGAAGCTTTAGGATATTACATTTTTTCTATTTTAAAAATATAATTCCTCTAAAGGTCAATATTGAGAAATGATACACATATTTAATATGACCACAATTCTCGATCATTATTAAATCGCAACTAGTGAGCACTCTTATTTTTCAGTTTAACGTTCAATCTTATATAACTGACAAACTGGTTTCATACACGGGCGTTTGATGGAATTGGAAGGAATTCAAAGCCGGGGCAGCAGGTAGGGATTGAAGGTCGACCAGCTGATAGGATGCAGCCCTCGGAGTTGCCTCTGTCTGTCTGATCCTAATCCACCGTTGGAAATAAAATATAAAACATCAATCTAATTCAAAGGGGGCAATATAAGTAGTTCTAACAGTAATTAATTTGTTATCTCATTATATAGAAGAAGTTAAATTGTGGTTTGTTTCAGTAGTGATAAGTTTATAGTTATCTACTTAATTATCGCTTGCTGAGATATTATCAAAATGGCTGCGAATGATGATCAAAGCTTAACCTAATAGTTGAAGTCATCTTAGATTGCCTCCAAGATATTGAAGGTGGAGCAGGTTCATGTTCGTACAAGAAATGAACTCAAGTCTTCATAACTGAAAATTTTCATAATTATTTTACGCTTTAGAAATCAAGAAAAAACTTTGGATCCGTGTCTCTGTAGGTCTTTAGACAAATTTGCGTTAATGAATAATCGATAGAACCGTAAATTCGGATTTGTTGAAATTTTTAGTATTTGTACAGGTTGGTATTTGATTCCAAATACTTCCTGAAAGTATTTCCCTCATTATTCCTGTATTTACATCAAAACTTTATTCCAATATTTTGGATAAAACAAAATATAAGCTTAGCAGCAGGTACGGGAACAATTTGTGATATAGATATAGGAAGAAATTAATTTGAACTAGAAGAGAGGTTTACCTATTTAGTGCCTAGAAAAAAACCTAATAGATGACGAAAAATAGACGAGATTTAAGGTGAGAAATGCTAGTTATTTTTCAATATAAAAATTCCTTAGCTTGCGCCATTTGTCCAGAAACTTTTTTTAAAAATTATTTAATGTCATTTACAACTGTATAAATAATAAACACAATAAGTAAATATGTTGTATGTTTCATTTACACTTGAAAATCTTGGGAAGAGCCACTCATTGGTGATACTTCAAGCATTAATTTAAATTAGAAGGTCCCGTGGCCATCTTCTTTTCAGACGCCTCGGAGGATTATCAGGGATTGTTAAGGATGAGATATTAAGAATTAATGGGCTAGGATGAGTAAGGAGTTTGGAATGAAAAGACGCATATCTGTTTTGGGCCAAATCTGCCACTAATGGGATGTTAAAGTCTTTTTGGATGAGTTTATTTGTAACGTAATAAGGAACATCAAGGATTTTACGTAGGAATTTTGATTGTAAGGATTGGATGCGGGAGGAATTTGATGGTTTGGTAGAGCCCCAGAGCTCAATTCCATATGTCCCAATTGGTCTGATTATCGTAGTGTATACTAATTTTTTGTAGTGAATGGGAAGTTTAGAGCGTTTGTCAAGTAAGTGTTGTAGCAATCGGAATCTACGAGCAGTTTCTTGTCGTTTCAGTCTTATGTGTGAATTCCAAGTAAGTCTCTTTCCAAGATGGAGTCCTAAGTATCTAATCTGTTCAACAGGCGTTAGTGGATCCAGGAAATTAAAAATTAAAATTAACAAAACTTCTTCCAAGTGATCTATTCGGAAGCGAAAAGTGGCCTCTTATATTAAGGGAGGAAACGTTTTGAACCTTAAGGTTTTCAAGTACAGCAGTGTACGGTAATTAATAGATTTTAAAACGTCGAATCAGCCTCATTTTTTTTATTCTATTTTACCTAAAACTGTGTAATTATCTCTAATTAGGTAGAGCCACTAATTTATAAACATCATTCAAAGTTCAGTAGAAAGTAATCTTTTGAAACCATTCAATACGCCATAATTATTCCAATATTTTAAATATAAATAATTAGTTGTAATCCTACAACTTAGTTCGAAAGGGTTATTATATGTTAAAACTTTTATATTTCTTTTCAGGAATCCATTTACATCCTTTCTCACTTTATTCTTTGTGACACCTGAACAACGTTTATTGCTGCTCTACCAATTATCAAATTTTTATTATTAATTTGTGGAAATAGCTCATTTTAAATTAAACATAATTTTTATATATTCCCAAATGAATATAAGCCCTAATTTTTTTTTTTGTATAAAAAGCTTATTTTTTTATTTTTCATTAGTGCTGTTATTCAAACAATTTTTGCCTTTTAAATTGCACTTTCCTCCTTCTGACCACTTACATATCCAAATTTCAGAGCTCACTTACTAATTCATTGAAAATTGCCAATAATTAATTATAATTAAAGGAGAGGTAGTTTAGTGGGTAGAGCCGGTGTTCAACGAACCAGGATCAAATCCTGACTTTGCCAAAGTAAGGTTTGACAGGAGCTTCTTGGCGTTACTCTATCTTCAATCTTCGAGATTAGTCGGATGTTTGTAAACCATATGACTGTCTTCAAAGTATACAATAAGGTCGAAAATCAGCCAAATCATTAGATTATTAAATACTAGGGCTTTAATTTGCTGTTGCCGGACTTATTCTATTAGCTTAGTTAAAAAAAAAATACAAAATCCATTGTTGAATAAACAATCTCATAGAAATGAATTTTAATTGCAAATAATGTAAATTGCGGATATAGCCCAAAAAGCCTGATGTGAACTTCATCAAGTTATCTCAATCTTAGAACTACGTCTTTACCCTCATTTCAATAAATTAAACTTTGGAATTGTTAGTAATTACTGCTAATTTCAACGTTTAGGACGAAAAACTTTAAATGCCTGTGAAACAGGAGCCGCCTTTCCCCGAGAACTTGGGGAGGGCCAAACTAAATAACATTTCAGCTACATCCAGAAAAAACTCTTGATTTAATTTAATTTATCCGAGGGCTCAAGAATTGGATTCCAGACGAAGTGGATTTATTCGACCAAGAACTATCGGACATTTTCTCAAAGGAAATAAAGCACAATTTATTTTTTATTTAAAAGAATTCAGAAACGAATTATTTAGTATTTTCGGGACAGCTAACATTAATTATTTCTAACTATGGTAGGCAGCATCATGAATTTATAATTTTAACTGTAAATAGTATCAAAGTATAAAGTATTAAAAATTGAGGAGAAAGAACTTGTTTTTTTCTCCTCTTGGGCATTAATGGATTAAAGATTATGAAATTGTGTTAATATAGAAAATAATTACATAAAGTTAACTTTAAAAACAAAAAAAACAAAACGATATAAATAAAAGCTACATGATTTATTAAGCATTGCTTAGATCTGTTGCATCAATTGACATCTTACTTGAATTTTCCTATTTTATCTTCCACACATTCTCCCATTGGTAGACATTCGCGTATAATTTAGTTATCATTAATTATTTCAGTTTTAAGTCTACCCTAACCATTGTTCTAATATTTATTATAAGAATGAGACCACTTCACTTTGGGAATATTCCATTTTACATGCCAAAATATTATATTTCTGTTTGAACCATAGTCCAATTTAAAAACAAATTAAACATAGAGACTTATCAAAGTCACCATCAACTCTGTTTCCTTTCTATAGCCAATGCACAGCCTTCTGTAGCCACTCGTTACGGTAAACAATAGAGGAGTATTCAATTCTCGAATAAAAATTCTAGAATTGAAACTTATCCAGTTTATTTCAAAATTTTGTTTTTCCTGATCAAAAAGATGTTACAGTTCAACATTTTCATTAAAAACTAACTTAATAACAACATGAGATGCCCCATAATTGGAAAAATCATTTTCCAAAAGTGGATGATGTGTTTTTCTAAAATAGTTCTCAATTGAATGTTTAAACAAAACTCGCTATTTAGACATAAATTTGTATATTCAAAGCGATATTATGTTATGTTTTTAGCATCACTAAGGCCCCTTCAAATTGAATCTAAGGTTTGAAATTTGTATTTAAATTAAGTTGGGATTAGAGAGGTGCCTTCTCAGGAAATAACTGCTTGTTTTTTCTACCGGGCCCTTGAACAAATTCTTTTTTTTACGCCGAATTATTCCTGGAATCTCTTAAAAAAAAAATAAATAAAGTAAATAATATTTTTAATTTAAAGGTTCGACAATTTGTATTATAAAGTAATCAATTCAAGTGAAATATTATTGTTCTTTAATAAAAATGGATTTAATATTTGATATTCTTTTTATACATACTATGCTATCGATCTTGGCTCTCTACCAAGATTTGTAAGATACGTCGTCACATAATTTAATGAACAAATATTTCAATTTTAAAGAATCAGCACAAGATATATTTTATTGTAATAAAATGTTGTCATGGTGACATTTGTCGAAAATGGTGTGCATAATGTTTTTCACGTAATAGATAGTTTCCAAGGTAGTGCGGACGAAATCAAATATTAAGAAAAATTTTAGGTTTTTTCTGGAATAAAATAATCTTTAGGTCTTCCGCCGAGATAGAAAATTTTAATTTTTTATGACAATCCAAACCCAAAGAAAAAAAAATCAGAACTACCCAATTTTTCAAATTATTTTCTTATTCATCACTTTCAATTTTCTGTCACATAGAATATACAATAAGCGGGTGTATTTCGATTTTGCGAAATTTTAAATTCGAATTTTCGACGAACATATGCAATATACAAGAGCCCAAGAGGAGAAAAAAAACACCCCAATTTTTGATTACATTAATGAAAGATATATAATTACTAGTCACAATTGATGAGTCTGCCAAGTACAGGTAGGGGGAATAAAAAATGGCGGCTGTTTCAAAGCAATAAAAAACTAATCTTTCATCCGGAGCTCTATATCTTAAAAACTAGGACAAAACAAGAAAACCTAAGAGAACGTCATTTAAAGAAGAGTATATTTTCTAAAATTGAGTTATTTATGTTAGTTAATAGTTTTCGAGATAAAGCATAAATTCATAAAAATGTTGTTTGGGACGTACTGAAAGATCAGTAGTTAGTGAATTAATTTTGAAAAATTTATATCTCAAAACCATTTGACATTCAGATGTCTATTAGCACTCAAATTAAAGCTAGTTTGATGAGCTATTAAGTGGTTTATGATGTTTATCTTCGTAAGAGTAATAGTTTACATGAAATTTGCAAAAATAAATTGATTTATAGTTGTTTTACAAATTTTCATTTGCCAAATTTATATTCATGTGTGAATATCATAAAAACTACTACCCCTACGAAGATAAGTTTCATCAACTACTTTATAGTAAGTTAAATTTCCTTTATTTTGAGTGTTGGTAGATATATGTGCCTCTTATGGATCTAGAGATATATTTTTTCAAAAATCCAACATTTTATAAGAACAACTAGAAATTAACATTTTGTGAGTATATTTTATCAATTATCTTAAAAACTACTACTCCTACAAAGATAAACATAATTAACTATTTTGTAGTAAATTTAACTAGCTTTAATTTGAGCGCTAGTACACATATATACGTCCAATGGTTTCTGAAATGAAATTTTTTATAAATCAAACTTATTGTCCGAACAACTATAAATCAATTTATTTTAGCAATCACCCACCATAAAAACTACTATTCCTACGAAGATAAAGGTCATAAACTTCTGTATAGTCCATTAAACTAGCTTTAATTTGAGTGCTAATAGACATCTGTACGTCACATAGTTCCTGAGATATATATATTTCTCAAAATAAATTAACTAACTACTAATCTTTCAGTAGATTTTTAAGGAACTTTGCTTTTTAAAAAGATATATTTCGAGAACTATTGGACGTAAATAGCTCTTTTAGGGCTAATATTTCAGCAAATGTATTCTTCATTAAATAATGCTATCTTAGATTTTCTAGTATTGTTGCTAGTTTTTAAGATATAGAGCTTCGAATGAAAAATTAATGTTTTTTTAAGGTTTTGAAACAGCCGCCATTTTTTATTCCCCCTACCTATACTTGGCAGACTCATCAATTTTGACTAGTAATTATATTTAGTTTTCATTAAAGTAATAAAAAATTGGGATGACATAACTGCCTTCTTTTTCTTCTCGACTCTTGTACTACAAGTTGTGAAGTCTCCTGAGTCTAAATAACCAAGTCTTGAATGAATTACATTTTTAAGGGTGGTTCATATTACTGGAATGCTACTGTTACTTTTTGATAAAATCGATTTACTGTAAGAGCATCTTTATTTATTCGATTTTCTCAAATATGGCTCTAACGATTTTGATTAAATTCGGTAAATCAATGTATAATTGAGTTATATTAAATAGGTCTTATCTTCTTAAAAATAGGCTGACAGGGCTTAAATGACAATTTTTTCTGTAAAGTACCTTTATTTTATTTTATTTTTTAAAAATAATTAATCATTTCGAATTGTTAACAGTAATAAAAAACGAATAAATATGAAATATGGAAATATTTCATAATAAAATAAAAAATAAAAATGAAGAAATGCAGATAGTTTAGAGATTGGGAAATCGGAGACAACTGAGCGTTCCCGATAACAATCTCATGTACACAGCTTTGTTAAACTGTTGTATTCTTGGCAGGAACATTGCTGAATTTCGTTATAAATTTTGTTTTATACTACCTCTAATTACTTGTTATTAATAGTTCTATTTGCATTTTATGTCATGTTCCAAGTGTAATAGTTTTTTTATTTCCTTAACCGTTTACTGTTTTTAATGAGATTTTTATCAAAAAATATATTTAACAATATTATTTATTAAGTATTAAGTTTGCTGGATAGAAAACTAAAGAATGCCATCCCTGCATCGCTGTATACATTAAATAGTTATAAATCTTGTTAAGTGAAAGATTAAGGATAAGCGCAGAAATAAAAATAGATTTTATTTAATGAATTTAAATTGAACAGTGTAGAAACATACAATATTCAAATTATCAATTTCACCTAAAAATTTCGGTCTAATAGCAATAAAAATAAAGAAATCATTGTTTATTTAGCAAATATATATATTCCTATTATTATGAACAATAATCTTTAAAAACAATTTCAATTTAAATTAAATTATAGTGCGTAAAACTTAATTCTTAGAGTTGTCTCTTTTTATCTGATCTAAAAAACGAATTTTGTTATTAAAAGCACAACATAATCAAACTTCGTTCTTTATGATATATTATTTTCAAAACATTGCTCTTTAGAATGCATTAAATTAAATATAATCCGACTTTGTAGAAAAATAAGATTTACCTAATCATAGAAGGAGGTATTTAAGATTACCATATGTTGATTTTAATTCGTGCATTCTTAGAGTACTCATTATACTAATCAATGCTATTCTAATCGCTATTATAATTAAAATTCGGAAATTGGTCATAGGTATGCAAAATAACTGAACAGCATTGTAAGCCGGATTTTTCGTAAATCATGGATACAGGTACATCCTTGTAATAAAAAGAAAAACAATAATAATAAAAATGCATACATTCCAAGACACCATATTTACCAAACCATTATTTTTGTTTTGGGTGGCAGTAGTACTTGGTTTACTAAAAAGTATGATGTACATTTGAATAGAACCTATAGCAATAGTTGTCCAATAATTAATCTTACACTAGTTAAATATAATCAAAGCTAGATAGATTATAATTTATGATCTTTCAATATGTTTATTTTAAATTGTTAGGTTGATTTTCAATATTAAATATATATAAGGAAATATTCCATTCTGAATCAAGAAATTTCTGTTCCAAAAGTTACTAGAATTAATTCCAACTCAAAGCATAATTTATGGTAAGTCCAAGTTTGGCGTTGATTATATTTTTATTTCGTTTCTTATTTCTTTCCTTTTTGCATTTTGAAAAATGAACTATCACTAACCGTTTGAATAGAATTTAGACCAAATATGACATAGATTACTTTATGTATATAATTAGTTATAGGATATAATTAGTTAATAATCGACAGTAAAATGTAAGAAATATATATATTTAACACATTCAAATGGCAGCTAAGAAAGAATTTTTATAGAGATCGATTTCTTAATAACAATTTCAGGAAGAAACAGTATAGAAATGTGGATAAATATTATTTTTGAATTTGCTTAAGCTTTACAACGTCTAAGAGATATAAAAATCAGTAGACAAATATATTTGTTTGTCCCAAAGTTATTCAGTTTGCATTTAGTAAAAGAATTTTTAAAACTATTAACTTCCTGGTGTTTTTAAAAATTATATATTTTTTTATAACAATCGCTCATAATAACCAGTATAAAGCGACTGGATAATTCAGTACTTACTTTTAGTTCGCACCTATTTTCTAAAACTTGTAAATTTGAATTTACAAGTATCGCAGCGACTGAAATGAGCTAGTTAAAATGTTGGGTGGAAAATTAAAGAATCACTGAAAAGATAATCAGCGACAAGTGAATTCGGATAGAAAATCGTAAAAACATCTTACCGGTTTGATTTTATTGCTGATACATTTGAATAAAAATACTCAATAAATTATAGTAATATCTATGATCAATACGTTCAAATTTTATTTTTCACAACATTGCGGAATATATTCTAGTCAACTAAAAAAGATGTGATAGTCAACTATATCCTAGTCGAACGTTAACGCCATAAAGAAAAAAAAAACTACTAGAAATTCTTTCAGGATACGGAAAAAGAAAAGAAAAGAAATCTCTAATGGACTAGGAAAAAAAAGCTTACGACAGAACTAGAAAAAATCACGAATTGACCCTCTGAGGCAAAAAATGAATAGTACCTAATCTTGTATTGATGTTACATTGCTCAAGTATCGGTTTTCAAAATTTTTGAGAGAATGTTGTTTGAATTACGGATGCGGAAATCTAATTTTGGTATACGTTAATTGGTAATTTTTAATTAGTGAAGTTACAAATTCAGTCAGGTCTTTATGGAACAAAAGGCAAGATGGAAAAATTTGTAGATGGGCCCCCTAGGACAGAGGATATTATAGGAATATAATAAATCAATTGGCAACAATATAAATAAATGCGTTTCAAGTTCGAAACGAAGATGAATGGTTTCATAAATTTTTAGTGATTATAACTTTCCAAAAAAAGGTTGTATTAGTATAAACTGTAATATTTATCTATTTTTATAAATAAATGGATGTATGAATTTATTATTAATTTATAAATATTACACCTTGTACAACAAATTTTATTTTATCGAATATTACTAATACTTCCGTTATTAAAACATATAAATTTAACTTATAAATATTTTTCAAAATGATGGACAAAAAACAAAAAACATTTGGACCGCATTACTCCCCAAATATTTTAATATAAAACTATATACGTAGTAATAAATATTTTTATTTTATATCTTCTACATATCTGTAAAGTTTGAGCTCTAATTTATTTCGAATATAACTCTCTTCACACCAGTCATATTATTAAAAATATTTTCATGTATACAACTTATGGAATATTTGTTACAATAAAAAAAAGTTCCTTAACCTTAGCTGTATTTCATGTCAATGTTTTTTGGACTTTTATGTCTTGTTTTTAATCTCCAGCAAAGCATATGGATTGTAACTTTTTTCATTTTTATCCGTGTTTCATTTATTCATTATGTTTTTCATTGTAAACAAAGTAAGAATAAATGAAATATGAATAAAAATGAAAAAAAAAAAGTGACAGCCCCATGTTTTTGTACAGATTAAAAACAAGACATAAAGCCCCGGAAGAATGACCTTGGAAATACAATTGAGAATAGTTTGACCTTATATCGGCTGGATGCGTGAAACGTTAGAGAAGTATTAAAGATATAAAATAAAACTATTTAAATATTTATTATTATTTAGTTTTACTAAATTACTACATTTGTTGTCCAAATTTTTTTTTTCAATAATTTTGATTGATGTTTATTAATGAAAATTTTATGGATACAAACAACAGAAAAAAAAAACTAGAACATTGGATATAATAATGATTTAATGATAATTTAATTATAATTTTAATTTAAGAAATAAATGCGTAATTATGTTTATTATTTATGGTTACATAGCTAAAATTGTTAAGAACGAACTCTGATGACAGAGGAGGATTCGGAACCGTCCGTTTGTTATATTAAAAAGCGGGTGAGTGGAGGGAATATTTGAGTTTATATTAATAAATTTATTCCTGGGAAGTACTATTAACTGAAGATTTATATTATGAAACCGTTATCTTCCTTAAGAACTACTTGGACCAATTCGGTGTCAAACTAGAAACTCGTCTAATTACTTATTTGTTTACTTCTCAGTTGATTTATTTTCGTCGTACAGAAGTGTAAACGAATATGCTAATACTGATTCATCATATCATTTTTAATAATTATAAATAATTCCTACTAAAAAAACAAACAACTAAATAAATATAATAGATATTTATATTACATATAATTTTATTTTGTCACTTATTTAAAACTATTTCTGAAATAATTTATATAATAGGAATAAACAATGGCTTAAAACGCATGTATATTCGTAAAGTGTTGACAAAATTTGAAGAGTTTCTAATAGACCCCAATATAGACACCATTATAGGCCTACCTTCCCGACAGTATTCCTCTACTCCAATGACAGTGATACTACTCACCATCGACGCAGACAAACTTGTTACGGAAGGCTTGGATCCGGACGTGGAGCTGCTCGCGCCGCTTGGCATCCCCCGGGGCCTCGATGGCGGCGAAGACGAGAGCCCCGGCCAGGAGGTAGCAGACATAGCTGAGGCCGAAGAGGACGAGAAAGAAGGTGGAGCGGCGGAAGCCGAACAGCCGCCTCGTGTGCGCCCTGCTCCTCAGCATCCACCGGCCGACTGCTCTCTTCTCATCCCCTCCCCTCCACTATCCACATCCCCTCTACCCTTCCCTTTATCTTACCTTTCTTTTATAGATGTCCCGTCGGTTAAATAAATATCACATTCTATAAAAATCGTTTTATAATCACATGTAATCATATTACATTAACGGTAATAGACTCCTGTAACCCAATTAAAACAGTAATAAAATAACAATAGAAGGAGAGCTTGTAATCCACAACAGAAATATAATTCTGTATAATAAAGTTCTGTACCTGATTTCAATAATTAAATTTAAATTGCATATATAATTACTCATTTACATGACTATAAAAAGGCCTATTTGGACTTACAAATTGAGCGTTGGGGACCAATAAACGATCAAATTCCTCTCCTAACCATTCCTTACAATCCAAAATATGATTCCTGATAATCTTCTGAGGCGTCTGACAAGCAGATGGCCACGAGACCTTCAATTGTATATACTTCGTTGTAATATTTAGGGAAATAAATTTTTAAAAATTCTATTTATTTCCTTTACTAACAAAATCAAATAACAAAACAAGGAATCATAATGCCACTACTTTGTATAATTCTCCAATGAAGTTTTTTTTTTTAACTTTTAATTTTCTTTATTGCCATATAGTTCTGATGGACCTTAAATGGTTACCTAATGGCATTCAAAATCACATCCAGCGAATCTTCCTTATGGATACGCCTTCACAATTTTCAAATTATGCAGAACAGGTATGTTGGAAATGTGGATGTTGGGAATTATTTCAGGTGAAAATTCAACTTAACGCCTCCCGAACCAGTTTGTTGCTAACTAACCATGCATCTAAAAAACCATCGATGCTTACCGAATAGAACAGTCCTTTCTCAAAGGTTTTGACTAAAAAATCATTTGTAATAACTTTTTCAAAAAGAAATATTATTAAATCTGATAAGGAGATAATGATCTATTTCTTTTTAAACAGCAATATTTTTTACGGTGAATGTTGGGAGAAGTGCAATGAAAATAGAATAAAAAAATAAAATATATGGTTGGGTAAAACCTGATAATTAAATTTATAATAATTTTTAAAATGTTATTACTTGGTTCGTGTGTTTAAATGGCTTGAAAGGAGAATGTGTCAAGCAATAATTATTCTTATTATTTTTTTTTTTTTTTAAATTCTCCTTTATTTTTCTAGAAAGCTATTTATTTGGTTTTTATGTCGAATATCATTATTCCAACATAATTACCTAAAAGATTTTGCAATAAGAGATTATATAAAAAGATGTACTGCCCAATTCCATTGGATTGCTACATAGACATCATACTATAACTAATTAAAACAGTTATTAGTTTAAACTTGAAAAAATATGTGTAAGAGTATTATCATTTAAATTAATCTATAATAAATAGTTGTAATATATGATTATTATTATGTGTTATGTTCTTTTATTGTTTGGTTCTTTGTTATGTTTATACATATATTTTAATTTTTTTAAGGTTTTTATTTATTTTTTTCCACTATTGTCCTGTATATCTCAGAATATAATTCCTCTCTTAACCCAATACATTTCTTTTCCTTTAACCAAAAATGAAATTTAACTGAAAAATAAATTATATAAAGTAATAATATATGTACATATAATTGTAATATAGTTTCACACATAGGTAATACATAATTAGAATTAAAAGATCAGAACACAACTAATATTTACAAGGCATACAAGGAAATAAATATACTAAAATAAAAGCAATAAATATAGAAAGTAGTAAACATATAAACATTGTAACTATAAAAAAATAACAAATATAAAAAGTGGTAAACACAAAAAATACATTTACCAACAATAAATAAATTTGTTAAATAATAAAGGTAGAATGTTTTGATACTGCTCTACTAAAATATATTTTGTAAATCTTGCATCAAGTGGTTTGTAATATTCTTGCCCAATACCTTGAATTAAAAAAAAAATAATCTAGTACGGCCATAATTAACCTTTATATTAAACTGAACACCAATCACTGAGTTTTGGGATACCAAAAAGAATGACCTAATTGTAAATAAAAACTGTAAGAATATCAATGAACTGTAGATTGAAAAAACGAGCTAGGAATGGAACCATCAGTGGATTACAAGAAGGCTCTTAAAATGTTTATATTTATTATTGTTATATCTATCCCAAATGAAAAAAATAACCGAAGAAAAAAAATCAAATATAAATAGTATATATTTTTATTAGCCCCTGCCTGCTATTTATGACATACGGGAGTGTTGTACAATAAGTTACCATTCTGTTCTAGCCAGTGTGGGAGGGTCGAGTTTTCATTCTGTGGGGCCACCGTAAAACAGAAGTTACCGTCTTGTCGGCGCTTTTGCAGTTACTAAGATGACGCCTTAACTCCCTCGGCTACAAACGGCTTCCTACTATGTATTTCAGATTAATTTTAGTATGTCTAAGTTTTACAAAAAACAATTATTTTATTTGTTATAAAAATGCTGGTTGTGTAACAATTCAATGCAATTAGGCAAGAAATAAATGAATGAAGTTTGTCTTTCCCGCACCTAATTAGATGATTCCAAATATAAGCCTTGAGTCCAAACGCAACAGGCGATCTACGCTACATTGGATTTGATTCGCCCGATCTCGAAAAAATTAAAACCCTAAAGATTGATTAACTCTGAAATATTTACCTTTAGGATATGGTATTAAAATTGAGGGATAAATTGGATTCAGTTGTTTTTTTAGGTTTTTCTGTACTCCGGGCAGTAAGCTTTTGACTCTGACGAAAAATATTTACTTAACGGGATCATTCAAAGCGCTCAAATGAAACTTAATGAGTTCCTATCGAATATAAATTACTTTTAGTATATCCGGACTCGGAAAGAGATTTTAGAATTTTATATACATAAAGATTATTGTTATTGCTAAAAGACAAGGGACTTATAAAGAAATAAAAAATTGGAAGTTCTGATGGTTTGGTTTCAGGAATCGTAAACATAACTCAGTTTAAAATCAGATAAACTAATATATTTTTACAAAAAGTATGTCACAGAAACACTATGTTTTTTTTAAAATACATCGTATTCTTATCTGTCGAAGGCAGCAAAGCCATGCCATTCATTCCGAGCTAAGTTAATATAGAATCATTACGGAAACACAGACCAATTTTATGAATTTAGTTATTCTATTTACTGAAAGTCACCTTATCTGAAAATCAATTGCCTCAAACACTACACTTAAGTGACGGAAAATGGTATATTTGATGTGTAAATATTTATGCAATGGAAGTGCAATCAAGATCCCTTATAATGATAACGTCTATGTAAAAAATAAACAATTAGCAATTATTCAAACCAAGGTCAATGTATTAGATTCCGTTATTTAAATCTACATTAGACAACTTATTTAGTTGGGACTTAGCGGGTTCTGTTGGTACTTTTGGGACTGTTGGTACTTTTGGGACTGTTGGTACGCAGGACAACTTGGAAAAGGTGATAGCAATCTTCCAAAGCCGTTCCATCAGCAACTATAAAAAAAAAAAACTTCATTGGATCCCAAGTGTATTTGCGTGAACCGACATTTAAGAGTGATTATTACCTTAAGTGTGACAGTAATTCTTAGGTAAGCTTACGCAGGTGTAAACGTCTTTCCCTTGACAAACCTATAATTTGAAAACAGCTGGTCCGATTTGGTTTAAAGTTAGGGATTAGCGTGAACACGATCTAGTACATATTTAGTCAAATAATTTTGTTTATCCATGCGAAACAATTAATTTCTTGAGTACACCCGTGTTTCATCAATAGCTCGGCCCGCAGATTTTTTTCTTAAACGAGAGTTCAATAACCTTGAAATATGGGTTATTGTGTATCCAATGCAAGTATACAGAAAAATCACGATTTCTATTAAAACTTTTCAGAAATGAAAAAAAAGAAATAGTGAGTAAGCTAAGTATGACTGGGGTGAATTTAATTTGTCCTTCAGTAGAAAAGGAAAAGAAAAACAGTGGTTTTTGTTTTTTATTTTTATTAAAAAATAATGCAGTAAAAAAAGTATTCTTTCTATTAATTTATTGAATATTCAATCATACAATTCCAATTTACAGTAAACAAAAGGAGATAAAACAAAATATTTATTAGTTCTGTCTGAAACGAACAAATTCAAATCCACCCAGCTAGAAACGCGCAGAGCACCCGAGCATATTTGACTTCATTGCTACATTAAAGTTCACAATAACATCTATACCTTCTTTCTCTTTTACTACTAAGATTCAGCGTTCGAGATTGGTGCTGCTAAAAATACTTTTGGAATGGGTTTTCCTCCATATAGGAAAATTTCCATTTTTTTTTTCAACATTTGATTAATAAAAATTCAGAAGAAATATGACAAAAACAAATACAAACATCTACCGTGTCAAAAATAACTGCTTGAAATAGAAAAAATAAAAGTTATCAGAAGTCTCCACACAAGAACCTAATCAACCTAACATAGAATTGATGAAAAAAGAAACAGGACCGTGTTTCTCGTATCCACCAACGAAAGCGGTCATCTGCAAAAGTATCCAAAGTCTTAAGTTGTCAATCACAACCATTTCGTCCATTAAGTATGTTTTGTCCAGATAAAATAATAAAAAAAAGTAGACGAAATTTCCACTCTAGTACTGACCCATATACTTGAATTTTTTTTTTTTTTTTTTTCCGAACTCTCTAAAACAGAAATAAAAAGTGAATTAGTAAGTGCATTACCGTGAAAAAGAAAAGTAATTCGTGTTGTGTCTTACTTTTTACTACCATATACTTGAAGGATATTATTATTGATAAATCAACAAACAACTAATTCCATGGACCTGAAAAGACAGAGCAGATAGGATTTCTGATTGGTATTCTCTCAGCCAATGGTGTTGAGAGAGGGGCAGATGTCACGCCAAGGGCTGAATATGTTCTCAATGGCTTACCTGACTTGGCCCATCATGGCGCTTAATTGGATCTGATGCTTCTCGATGCTTCAATAAACTTTCCGCCAATCCCCGTGCTCATTCATATTGTCATTCAGTCCGAATTGTCTGACCGCTTATTGAAATATGAAATGTCATCTGTTGTTTGTTAGTTTTAATGTGCTATGTATCGTCTTGTACCTCCAACAACGCCTTTATTGTCTTTCGATCGTCTACTTGGAAAAAACCTATGGTGTACCTAAACTAAACTAATTCATCTGCTCTGTTGTTGCGAAAAAGTAATTCCACTCATTAAAAGATCTTAATAAATAAATTTGGGAATAGAGGACAATATATTTTTACTTTTTATTTACATCTGTTATAGTCTATGGACTTATCAGGTTGGCTAGTAAATAAAATAACAAAAAAATATAAATATAATATCAGAAAAACAAATCTAAAAATTTGGAAGAAAAAGAAAAAAATAATATATAACAAAATACAAACTAAAATATAACTAAATAAAAAAAGTACAACTTGGGGTAAATTTAAAATATACAAAAATAATAAAAAAGATATAAAATAATATATTTAAAATATAACTAACTAATAATACAATCTATAAAAATTTCTTTAGGCAGAAATTATGGAACACAAGAAATATAACAAAACAATAAATTACAGATAATTAGCATATTTTTTAACCATGGAAAGCCCATTTGCTAATAAATTACAAAATACAAAAAGAAATAACATATTTGATAATAGAAAAACGATTACAAAAAAACTAAAAATTTCCAGATGAATCAAAAGTAAATTGAAAATTACGGAGTTATTAAACTAGTTAATTACTAATACATTAAAATAAATTTTAAAAAACTTGGAAATACAAAAAAGAGACAATTAGTTGAATATTTTCCTTTCTTTAACGAGACTCATAAAAATACATAAACATCATTCACTTTATTTGTTGGCCTGGCTCCAAAAAACAATAAATTAACAAAATGCTCCTTTAAGTCGTCAACTATTAATAAATATTTTCATATCAGTGAAGTAAAAACCTGGGAAAATTAAAATGCTATGAACTAAATCTTCAGGTTCATTTAAAGTACAGAGATTACAGGAGTAACTTGAATCAAATTGAAATTTATTTCTATCCAGGTAAATACCGGAGTTTTTCCCATTAGCTGGGCGTACTTGGGCCATTAATCTTAGTTTATTGATGTGAGTATTAAAGCTAAGATAAAATTCTCAAGAAAGAAGAAAAAACTTCAAGCATTTGTATAGGCAATATTATAGCGGCAGTGCAGAACGAAATTGAGATCTTCGCTAAATTGATAATTTCATAAAGTTTCCAAAAAATTTATACGGTTCTCTTTAAATGATTGGAGAATGATAAATGTACTGCTCCAACCGAAACAAGATACCTTCTTGGTTCATATCAGCCTATATGCATTGAGAATGGACGGTATAAAAAGCAGAATTTATCAACATAGTAATGATTGCAAGAGTAAAAATAAATATAATTAATAATATAAGAAGTATAATTAAAAAACTGCATTAGTACAACACCGTGCGGGAAAAAGACATAATTTTGATTTCAGTGAAGTTAAGCAATAAACAGAATTGTTGATTTTCTGTTTATTGCTTCTAACTTCAGTTGAACACTAAAGCTGGAAATCATGAAAAAAGGAGAAAAAAAAAAAGAAAAGATTTATTCAATAAATTCTAATACATAAGAAATTTTAATGTGACATATACTGAACTTATAAATAATGTGATAAAAACTGCATCTTCATTTTGCAAAAAAAAGTTAAATGATTAGTGCAATATAGTGCTCTGAAAAGCACTAGAAGTCTCATCATTGTGTCAAAAAAAAGTGACGGGAGACTAATAATAATGTAATTAAAAAAAAAAATTATTTTAATTCAGTTATAAAAATAA
>NW_027115659.1:143320-205087 GCF_000696795.3 Halyomorpha halys | reverse complement strand
AAATATTAATTTATATATTGTAAATATAAAATCCCCGAGAAAAATGAACTCATTAATTTCACAGCTGGAAATAAGCAGAGTTTCAAATAAACTAGCATAAATAATTCCAGGAGTTCAAATGTAGCCAAATATTTTCACGTTTGAAAATTGATTTCAAAATGTAGGCTGTGGTGGAGATGAAAAAAGTTAATAAAAAGAGCCGTTACAAAAATATAATAAAGCATATATAAGTAAAAATGTATATAGATATAGAATAAAGCTGTTTTGATTATTTGTAATTATTATAAAATTTTGCATCTGAGAAGGTGGTCAATGGATCATAAGGTTGTTTTAAAAATGAATCCCATTAAAAAAAAAAAAAAAAAAAAAATCAACCAAAATAAAGTAGTTAATAGCAAATAAATCTGTCAATTATTAGGTCACTTGATAGTATGTTATAATTAAAGAATATGTTTGGCAAATTCAGGATGCATAATAAAAAAACAAAGATGCTTAAATGTGAAGATTTTTTGGAATTTATGAAGTAATCTCTCAAACATTTCATATTAAGATGAATAAAGTTAAATTACACAGAAGCAATAAGGCTTGGATTAATGCTCGCAAACTGAAATTAGATTGTTTTTTTCATTTTCCACGTTTCATTTGGTTGGGCATTTGTTACAGAAATAGCTTCTTCCTCACTTAACACCACCTTCCTTCAATATTTTTTTCCCTAAAGCTAAAGCGTAGAAATATGCACATACAGCGTCTGATATTCCACAACTTATTGAACATCTAATTTTTTAGTTTATTTTGCAAAAGTATGACAGAAATTAAAAAAAAATAGGATCTATATTTCATAAAATTTATATTTTGCACTTAACCATTCATTCCGAGCTAAATTATTATAGAATCATTACGTAAACACAGACTGATTTTATGAATTTAGTTATTCTGTTAACTGAAAGCTCATATAGTTTATCTGAAAATCAATTGCCTGGAACGCTGCACTTGTGTGACGGAAAATGGTATAATTGATGTGTAAATATTTATGCAATGGAAGTGCAATTAAGATCCCCTATAATGATAACATCTACGTAAAAAATAAACAAATAGCAATTATTCAAACCAAGGTCAATTGATTAGATTCCGTTATTTAAATCTACATTAGACAACTCATTAAAGTTATTTCTCATTATTTAACCTTTGGCTGAGGATGAACAATTCAATTATTTGTATTTTTTTTTCAATGGAAAACCCGTTCTTACTATTTTTCAAATATATTTTTGACGACGTCATCGGACAAACTATACATTATGCATTACATCTTAATTGTTAGATTTCTTATATTCTCCTCATTTTAAGAGACTTGTTCCGATAATAACAAATTTTTTTTTTTTTCCTTGAAAGTAAATAAACATTAAAATTATTTTTAATTTAAATGACTGCTAAGATTTTTTATTGTTCAAAATGTTTTAAAGAATAACGTAATATTTATTATAAATGGAAAATTTAACTTGAATTTGTATTTTTTTTTCTTTTACATCTTTTTTTTTTATAATAACTTTATTAAAATTTACAACTGTATATTACATAATACATCTAGTAAATATGGCCTTAGTTAAAATGGAGTGTTACAGGCGTGTAGAGCAACTACCCACTGGTAGCACTCTAATGACATTTTACATTAGCTGGTCTCATGGCCATCGTCTTTTCAGGCGCCTCGGAGGATTGTCAGGAATGGAAGAGGATGCAAGGTTAGAAACTAGGGGGTTTGAGTGGTTAGGGATATTACATCTTAAACGGCTATTTAATAATTCATATCTTGACCATTGTTATACATAACTATTCTAATGGATAGATATTACTATTTCTCTTTATTTAATAGAATATTAAATAAAGCAGTTGACATATGAAAGATGCAAGGTTCAATTTTTATAGTTAGTCTGTCACTGTGGCACTAAAGGTAATGAAATTGCTGATGTTATGGCAAAAAAAGCTATTAGTGACGGAATTGCAGTGACTGCTACATTCGCCAAAACAATAGTTTCTTGGGTCAGAGTAAAGACATGCGAAAAATGGCAGTCCATTTTTTTTGTAGTTCTATGTTGTCTTTGAGATAATAAACTAAGAATTATAGAACCATATTATATGTTATTTAGTCCTTAGTCGAAAAGACATACAAGAACAAGTAGGGAAGATGTGGTAATGACCCGTTCTTGGATAGGACACTCAAGTGAACCACGAATACCTTATGACGAGAGGAATACCGCCGAAATGTATAACTTGTGGGGAACCTTTAACAATATTGAACATACTGACTGAATGTCATACCTAACATATTGAACGAGAGGAAGTTGAACTCGAGACCAATATAGAATAAATCTTAAAAAATAGAAAACAAAGGCAGACATTTTTTTATACTAGGCCAACATTACCTCAGTAGTTGAAGAGCACAATTAGACTAATAAATAAATAGGTATTCTAGTAATTGTATGATTCAATGAAATTATGATTATTCCTTTATAGAAACAAAAACCTGAAGGTGCGGAAACATATGAAAATAAATGTTAACATTTATATTGGCTAAGTATTTTTAGCCTGACTATAATTTTTATTATAAATTTTTTAAAATAGTAGTAGATATTTCAATATTTAAAAAAAATAAAATAAACATTTAAATTAAATTATGAGATATATTTAGAATGTAGAATACTGGTTGTCCGCGGAGGGCTTTTAAGAGAGGATGGTCAGCCATATACGATCCATCAAAACCCCGGGTCCAGTTACCAGACATAATCTCCCTTGTAAAAGGTTTTAATGGGCCCTAGGAACCGAATCCATATTCCCAAGGTTCGTGTTAAGGAGCAACATAAACACCACTGTAACGGTCTACCAATTTGGACATTCCTCACACAATGTTAGCCTTAGGGGTATGCATACAGTCTTGTGACTAATTAACTATTCATGTTGCTCTGGTAACTGTTCTATAATGAAAATAAAAAGACATTTGGAACGAATATTTCTATATTTACTGAAGGATGAATACAAAAAAACCTTAGTTAATATAATTTCAACAGTGATATGTGTTTTTTAAAAATGAATCTTGAGTGTAATATTGATCAATATATTGTAGATGAAAAGTCCTAAGAAAAAATGAACTAATATAAGAGTACAGCTAGGAAAAAGAAAGAAACAAATTCAAATACTTCCATGAGCAATATTTACGAAAAGATATAATTTTAATAATGTGACTGAAGTGTAGAAGAAAATAGTTCCGAGAATGGCCAATGGAATCGGTGTTATAATGTGGAGAGTATACGTTTATGTACAGAATAGAATAAATACCCATACAAATAAAATAAAAAAATAGATATTATTATATAGTTTTATTTTGAATAATGAGCACTTATTTATTAAAATTTCCTCTATCATTTTAAATTATATTAAATAATTACAAATGAAATCCAAAAATTTATCATTAAAAAAAAATAAAGTTGTTCATACTAAATTAAAAAAAATTTATAACTTAACAATTTGAAGGAAATTTAGGCAACTGCAGGGCGACAATCTATCTTCCTGATCATATTATTAATTGTTTACAGGTATTTTAATATAGCTAATGACAATTCATTTTTAAAATTATAAATCAATGATTTTATGATGATTGTACCTTAGGAGATGTCCAACTTGTCAACGTTATAACATTGGGTTGAGATTTTTGTTTGAACACACCAATAACATAAGAAAAAAACTAAAAATTATTATAAATGTAGTATTTATATTAGTGATGGTTACGGCCAGACAAAAAAAAAAATCATTATAAAACTATTTAATGTCTGCTCACGCTTCGGCGTATTCGTAAGTCCTCTTCAAGATTGCAAAGACAAAATGTATCTAGGCTGTATATATGAGAGTGATATAAATAAATAGAACAGACGGATAAAAAGGATCAAACGTGCAACAATGAGATATTAAGTATACGACGTATAATCTTTATAAGGAGAAGCTAGAGTATTGGGAAATTGACTAACCATTCTCCTGTTAGATGCAGTGCCGGTTCGAATCCTATTTATATATATATATATATATATAAACCATTATATATATACCATAAATTCGTATTGAAATAAGATTTTTAATTTAAGGACATAATGATAAAGGCGTCTGTTGTCTTTATATGTAATATAAAGGAGTTATCAGGAAAACAATTATTTATTTTCCCTTTCTTGTGCCCCTCAGAGTGCTTTGTAGTCGTATATGGTTAAACCGAATGCATATTATGAATCTGCATCAATTCTATTATTTATTTATAAGCCATGTTATAATATATAAAACTTAAACTTAGGTACGAATACTATCGACTGGACTGTGTGACAAAATATTTGTAAAACCATTAAAATTACTTCCTCACTGAATTGTCATATGAAATATGGATTGACTAACTAAACAATATCTAGAGCTCTATAGGGAAGTGAGGGTATGTTCGACTCAATACAGTCGTTACAGACTAATCACCAAGTAACATTCATAGCCTTTTCATTAACAACCCAATAGTTCACAAACTAATAATTGATTTATGCGCTAGGGATTCTCTTTGCGGAAAATGCAAGTTTGGATTCAGCTGATGGAATAAGTATATAAACCTATAAATATAAATGAAATAAGTAAATAAACCTATAATATAAATGAAATAAATAAATAAACCTATAATATAAATGAAATAAGTAAATAAAGCTATAAATATAAATGGAATAAGTAAATAAGTAAATAAACCTATAAATATAATTGAAGTAAGTAAATAAACCTATAAATATAAATAAACCTAGACAAATTAAAATAAATATGTCCAATTATTAATAAAAAAATGTTAATAGCAGTGTTAGTAACTGCTGGAGATTAATAAATAATAAGGTAACTCAAACGTTTTAATAAGTTAAAAAAATGATAAATATTCTCGGATAATGATAAATATGAGGGAAAATTTCACACTTTATACACTTTTAAACAGTAAAACATGTTTTTAAAATAATTCAAAATACCCTCAGTGAAAAATCAATTGGGATTAAGCAGAATTGTAAATAAATTATTACGAATACTTTCAACAGTTGAATATTAGGCTTTAATATTGTAACTAGAATGAATATGAAAATAGAAAGAATTGTAACGTTAAAAAAGTGTGGAGTGTATGTATATATAGAACATTTTAATTCATTTTTGTTATATTTTAAATTTTAAAAAAGTGGTTCAAAAGTTTTTTCCTTTATATTTATAAAAAAAAAAAAAAATCTATACCACTACAACCAATTATGTGAATGGGTTCAGTATCTTGTAAGGAAGTACTGTTTCTTGAATAATGGTTGGGCAAGGGGGTGATTTGTTCATGATTACAATCAACTGACTTTTTTTCCTTCAATTTACCACTTTATAGAGACTAGGAGCTTGGTTCCAGAACGCTTATTGTCGACCAATGATTCCTCTAACCGAGATTCTGCAAGCCTCTTACAGGGGTTCCGTCAATTAATTTAGGAACAGGTCTTTTCACGTCGATCCAACACAATTTTAAACCTAGTAACTCAGATTTCCTTCAATTTTGCACAGGTTTTGTGCCAGTATCCTATCCTTTCTTTGCTGAAAATACGGTATCTGATACTCTATTTTTATCAAATGATAATGTAGAGGTTCTTCTGCCATAAACCTACCTCCAGCAAAAGGGTTCTGCACTTTTCCTACTGGAACCAAAACGCTTCCGCAGCAAAAAATGTTAACCAATTAACAAACAATACTGGATGGATATTGATTAATATTTATTTAATTATTTACATTAATCAATTTTATTGGCATGTCGTTTGATAATAAGTGACGTAACTTACGGAATAGCCCTAATTGTTATGTTACTTGTTTGTGTCAGAAAAAATTTCTCTAAAATAATATTATTGACAAATTTTCACAACGAAAAGTGCCAAAATAAAAGAGTGTTGATCGAGCTCGGAGATGAAAGACGTTCTGTTTATTAGAAGGTTTAAGTTGGGGCAATTATTGCGGCTATATAATTTGGTATAGTGCCCAAGGGAAAGGCAGTGCCTGATGAAAGGGGCAGAGGATGGAGGCAAATGCTAACTGACCGCGCCATAAAGCCTTAAGTTACAGTCTTCTCCTCCTTCATCTGCCAAATTCATTCACTACCTATTTGTTCCTCTTTAGTCAAAGTTTTAAAAATATACTGCTGTGTTTATTGTTGACCGTTGTTTCAATATGAGGGAAAGGTGGTGAGGGGAGTAGTAATTAACGCTAATAACTAAAACTTATCTTAGTTTATTTGTACTGATGTTTTGGCCTGAATTTCAGGTTTTTATGAGGGGTTAAAATGAAATGAAATAACAATAAAAATAGAATGAAATATTTTTCATTCTTACAAATGGTATAATCAAAAATTAAGAAGGTAACTATTAAGAAGATTTCCTTTTCCTCTTGGAAAAGTTCCCACAGTATTTCAGGGAAAGAGACTTCAATGTGAGGGGACACTGGTTCAGATCTTTATTTAGTACGACCACGGGCTTCATGGAGGAACTTAGTGCCGATATCAAGGACGTAGGAAAACTGGCAGAGGATATAGTCTTCGACTCCATTTAAATTATCCTCGCATGGTAACAGATGGGGACAGAGATGATTCAGACGAATGGGATACATTATTATGGCATACTGTATCTTGTGTCAATTGTTTTTAAATATATTACTTTTTATATTTATTATTTCTTTTTTTTTTGTTTTTATCACTTTTTTAAAATGTATTTAATTTCTTATATGCATGTATGTATATCCTTGGAAATGATTGTGGATTTTTTTTTTTTAATTTCAATTAAATATAACTAACGTGCAATGTGTTAGATTTGTATATGTATTTGCTTTATTTAAATTTTTTTTTATATCGTATTTATGTCGTATATCGTAATTTTATTTTATATCTGTTAAAGAGTATAAAATAAAAATGTGTTACGTTAATGGAGAAAATTATATTTAGTGATATATTAGGATCTAATGGAAATAAAACAACAAAAAAATATATTTTTAAAAAATGGATAAAAATACTATCACATACTTTAGATTAATTGTAATATTATAAGATTTAAAAAAATCAATTGCTTTATAAGTTATAAGTATGCTTTGGCGAAGTTTGGTAGAATATTTTTTTCAATAATGTGTAATTCTCCTCAACTTAGAGATTATATAAGACGATAACAAAATTTAAAAATGATAAAAGAAAGAAACAAAAAATACTAAAAATCAAACAGCACCCCATGTAAACAATAAAAAATTGAAATTACAAGTAATGAAGAATGTGCGAAAGTAAGCGATGTATATACCATGAGGAATTTTTTTCGTTTTCCATTGAATAACGTTTTCAAGCGCACTCTGGCGACGTTGCAGGTTATTAATACAATATACTCCCTTAGTAGGAAACTTTCCTATCTTGAATTTTTTTTATTAAATTAACTTATTGTCTCCTAAATAACTATCGAAAACTATATACGAGTTATAAGTAAAGAACTGAAAACATTTTGAAAGGAATATGGTCCGGGTGCTGTCAAAAAAACTCAAATAGTATATTCTACTATTTGAGTTTTTTTGACCGCACCCGGACCATATTCCTTTCATCTTTACACACGGTCAATCAATAATCTTCCATTACTATTTTTTTGTTCTTTTTTGACCGCACCCGGACCATATTCCTTTCATCTTTACACACGGTCAATCAATAATCTTCCAGTATGAAAACATTTTGGTTTTTGCCAATTTTCGTTGTGAAGTAGTGTATCATCGAGGTAGAAAACCTAAAATCAATCAACCTAACCTCAATTTCAGGACTCTAAGTATAGTGCTGGATAACGCCGTCAAAGAGTACTCAAAAATAAAATATAATGAGCGCAATTTGTAGGAAATATTTTCTACTTTCATGGTATATGGGATGTTTGTCTTCGAAAAGTCAATAATTTTGTAGTTATTAGCGAAAAATGAAAAAAAAAATCTCTTAATTAATAATAAAAATATAAGATTTTTTGTTTATATCAAAGTAATATTTTTTTTAGGGTAGAGTAGATATAGTAGACGTCTTGTTACTTTCACTTACGTATATATGAAATATTTACAATCGTGAAAAATTTCGAATTTTAGTTTTCGGTGAAAATACAAGTTTTGAGGCCCCCTGAGTCCAAATAACCAAGTCTGGAAAAATGCTTTGTATGAATGTCTATACTCGTATGTGTGTGATCAGCTTAGCTCAAAAACAAAAAGTCATACAAAACTGAAATTATATATTTAGGATAGGTATGTGCCTGGGTTGTGAGAGGGAGTTTGTCGATAAAATCCACTGAGGATGTGCTACCTTATAGAATCGATTTTTTTTTCTTCATTTTTTTGATTTTGTCAAAAACAGCTTTGACGATTTTGATCGAACTCGGTATACCAATGTACAATTGAATACTTTAGTTCTAATAGAAATAGTCTTAAATAAGGATTTTTCAAAATATCTTTCCCTAAAGCAGCTTTAATTTTGTTTATTTGAAATAAATAACCATTTCGCATATTTTTTTGTAATAAAAATGGATAAATATAAAGTATGAAATGATTTAATAATTAAAATTAGAAATAGGAGTTGCAGTATAGACTTATTATATACGATTGCAAAGCCAAATATTTTAGACAAAATAATATGTCGTAGCACATAACGCCGTAGAAGGTAATGAATGAATAATGATGAACAATGCATAATTTTTAATATGAATTCAAACAGGGGTTTGAATTTAAAATGGCGGCCGCATGTCCTAACCTGAAATCGAGCCTTTCAATGGACAAGACGACAAAATCATTCTTAATATTCTCAAAATTGATTCAATAACTTTGAATATAAATGTAAATTTTAATAAAATGTCATATTTCTATATTTTTGCCATATTTTTTTGCAAAAGGAAATGTTTAAAATTTTAGGAGGCGAAATGTTATAAGGACTACTTTTTTGCAACCTGTTGAAATATCAGTTCGTCAATCGATCAATTGAAAGGTTGATTTGAAAAATTAGTATGGGAAAATATTTCTACAGTGAATGAAGATTAATTTCAACTCAATGTTACCGAAAGTTGTTTGATGAGCGCACCGCACCAGATTTTCTGATTGTTTCCATTAGATTATGAGTATAACTATACTCAAGAAACATGGCCCATTTGTACCAAAACTTATATCTCATTAAAACACCCAAATCTTTACCCTCTCTATAAAAATCACTCCACTATTGACATTTTTATGGACCTTTTTAATTGACCTCATGATAAATGAAATGATTTTACTAGGTTTCATCAACGAACCAATTTTATTTTTTTCATATGTTCTATTTTAGCTGTAGTAATAAGGCAACTTATTTCATTCATAATATACAGCTTTTCTAAAGAATAACTGAGATAGGAGCAGAACCAGTACCTAAAGACCAATGAAAAAAAAAATGTTCGAAAACTCCAACAGATAAACTTCCACATTTAAAAAAAGAAGAAAAAAAAACGATGAAAACACAATTGGAGCTCGTCAAGTTTCTTTTTAAAATTCAGGAGTATATTTAAGGTCCCTCTAATTTATGCAGCATTTTCTATTTATTTGCTTTTAATATTTAATTATAAAGAAGATATGAGTGATTTTCAGTATTTATTTACATTTTTAAGTATCGAATGAATATCATTTGGTATCTTATGGTTTTCTATTCAACTTGAATTGTTAACCTTCCAAAGGAAGGTGGGATCCTTCAAAGGGGAACAGCTTAACACAATTAGCTCCACAACTTTTAGCTACATTCAACTAATTTTCATGGAAGACTCTACGTTGTCAATTCACTTGGCATTAAGACAAGATGTTGAATACTATGTAATATTAATATGTTTTAAATATATTAATATTACATAGTATATAAATAGTAATTTAAGAAAAATAGAGCCGATTTTTTTACCGCTTCTGAAAACAAAGTATATTTAGACAGATTTAAACTGACGCGTAATAGTATTAAATAAATATTTAATATAAAAAACCTTTTCAGGTACAGCCGCTGACTACAAATGCAGATACGAGTTTTAATCCCAGGAGTATTTTTTATAAGGGACCCCATCTCTGCAGAGTAAAATAAGGCCGCTCTCGAGGGGATAACTGAGCTTGAGCCAGTAAACTTTAAATCCATTTTTTTTGTTATTTAATATATTGGAATACCAACCCTCTGTTCCATAATAAAGTATAAACTACCTACAATTAGTTTTATACTTTTTACTACATATCATTAATTAATATTATGGTGACTTGAACTTATATACTTTTAAATTCCTATACTATCAGTAATAATCGTCCACATTACGAAATAAACAAGTATTACTGTTAGTACCTTGTTATATTATAGTTTGTATATTTTTATTAAAGAACTAATTATATTAGCTTCTTTTATAAAAAATGGCCCAGAAGATATTAAATTTGACATGAAGTTTTGTCCATTTTGCACGAAATACTATTTATTTATTTAATTTCAATCATTCTGCAATAATACTAGATAAAAGACTCAACTGGAAAGAACATTTAAAGAATAAGAAAGGTGAACTTAACATAAAATTAAAGAAAATGCACTGGTGGTTGGGTGCATTGCAAAAACAAAAAAAAATCATTTATTAAAACTTCAGACGATCAAAATTTGACAAACTAAAAATACTTATTATTAAATAAACTGGATATGCCTACTGGTGTGTCTATACTATGAAGCATTTAGGCCTAAAATGGATCAAGTTTATAAATTCTGAGCTCTCATTGTGAACTCAATTGCCCTAATTCGCCTACCTTGGGGTAGTATTGGAACGGTAAAAGAAAAAGGATTCAGAAATTCTACACAGGATAACTGAGGTAGAATCGGCCAATAAGATTTGCAATACTGTGAACGGGGAGCGAGAAGTAGGTAGAAATCAGTGTACTTACCCTGTACTCCTATAAACAGCTGAAAGCTGGATATTGACAGGCAAACAGGATAGTAGAGCGATAGCTGCAGAAATTAGGTTCCTCAGGATAGTTGGGAGAAGATGAGAATGCATTCACAAATGGAGAATCAAGGAAAAAAAAAAGTTCTTCTTGACGAAAAAGTTCCCAGATGCTGAAATGGTATTACTATGTAGTGAGGTCGGAGGAACACAGATATCCACAGTAGATTATTGACTATACTTCCTCTTAGAAGACCAAGAGCCCAACCAAAGATGTTGTACCTAGGATAAGTCGATTGTTTGTGTAAGAGGAGAGGGAAAAATCTCCACCAAACCATGAACGCGGCATTGTATGGATATGTGCCCACCGCTGTCCATTTGCAGTTACCTCTGAGAGAGAGCTATATATTCGACTCAGAGATCGAATATTATTTAGTAATAATCAATAAACACTTTAAGATTTACTTTTATTGTAGAGTAAATGATCACATCAATGTTAAAACTAACTAGGTTCACAGCTGAAGGTTGAAGTTACTTCATGTCAGGAATAATGCCTAATGAATGAATTCGATTTCTCTGGTCCTTAGGACTTCATATAAATACATAAAAAAAGACTTGGTAAGGGAATTTTGGAGGAAGAGGATTTTGACCTATCATGGTAGTGTAAGTAAGAGGCGTGGTCAGAAATAGGTTACCTAATTCATCTTATAAGAGAAAGGGATTTTAAGGAAGTGGGACTTTACGTCCATTGAAGTGCATATCAGAGGAAGGGGGAGAGGGTGAACTACTGAAATTGGGAGCCTCTTTTAGAGGGAGGAGCCGTGGCCTTTCCCATAAGGACTTCCTAGAAATGACCACATGCCAACCGATTGATTAGGAATTTCCTAGCCACATCCTGTACAGATGGAAGCTAAATGTCGGGTCAAGGAAACCCTAAGGGGGTTAAGTTAAGGGGTTCTCAACTGTTTGATAAGAACAAAGAGTTATTAGCTGGTTTTCAGTTTCCACATAAATTCTAAGAGCACAGGGTCAGCTGCCACATGATGATGCGGCAACCTGAGAATGGTTAAGTTAAAAAATAAGTTCGCCTAAAAATTAATAAATAACAATATTAGACAATAAACTTATGCTGTTCGCCCTTGCAATAGACACTTCGCACTAGTCTTCAATCGGCATATGGCGGCACGGAGCTCGAAACAAAACCTTGCAATTTCGATTTTCCCTAATTACTAGTTTTCCTAAGTATGATTATTCTAAAACCAGTATTGTTTGTTTTGAAACTTTGAATTAAAGTTTTTCTTTTAGGAGATTTTTGTTGCTTTGATATTCTTTTATTTTATATGACTTTTATAATGAATTCATATGTAAAAGTGATCTAATTCGTGTTGTTTTGTTTCATAGAAATAGATGCTTATATTGGGTTTATTTTTGTTTTTTTTCAATATTACTTTACATACTGTTTTTATCTGATAAAAAATAGCAAATAGCAGAGAGACTTGGCTTTGCAAGTTTAAACAATTAAGAATTGATACATAACAATTTGTTAAAGCTTGTTTTGGTATTCCATTTGAAACACTATATTTTATTTACAGTTCATATACTTTATTTTCAGACCATCACCTACTAAAATCCATTTATCACGCCACCCTAAAGCTAAATAGGTTGAGAAGAAAGAATTGATCGTAAGGATCTCTGACTGAAGAGGGTGTGTTTGTGCCAAGAGATTTGGTGATTCTGATGGGTCTAGTGGCGAGGAAAATTGACACCTTTTGACCTCTCCTTGCTCCTTAACCAACCCCTAGTTCCTGCAGAAAACTCTTTCACTTTTTACAACTAAAATTAAAGGAAAAAGAAAACAATAAAATATCAGGTTGTTCACACAATAAGTCAATTTTTCAGGATGAATATTTTGATATATTTGTTATACAAATAAAGGACTGAAATATATTGCTATGTTATTAAAGTGAAACTTCTATGAATATTAAAAGTCCAAGAGCCCAAAAAGAGACAAAGTTAAAAAAGTTATTTCACCCCAATTTTTTATTACTTTAAGTGACCTATATAAAGTTAAGAATAAAATTTGACGACAAAAAAATTAAAAAGTATGCTGTAAAACTTCTATTTCCTAGCAGTATTTTATTCTTATTTTTAGTGGGACATAACATATGCCCATATGAAGCTTCATAAATTTAAATAATTAAAAAAACTATAAAAATTCCAAAAATAATGCTTGAGAATTATAAACAATTATCCATATAACAAAAGAATAACGATGATTCAGTACAAGAAGAATGCATTTCACAATTGAAACACGATTTCTTTCAGTCTTGACTGAAATCTTTAAACCTTTTATAAAATGAAATAGGAAATTATCCTAGAACTTAGAAATAAAGATACGAGAGCTAAACATATATTGTTGTGAAAATCATCTATAACGATCTGTTTATTATTTTATTTCAAAGCTGTTTGTTTTGTTTTTCTTTCAGTTAATTTTTTAACAAAGTATAAAAAATAGTTCATAAGTAATAAGTAGCAAAGAAAAATGAATTGTACAAGGGGGTATATCTCCTAGCAATGTGATAATTATTGTACATATTAATATTTATGAAATAATACTTTTATTTATATTCATAAAAAATTAATTCTAAGAGTGAGCTTTTAAATGTAGTTCATGATGAGTGTAAGATAACCAAGCAAAGAACTGAAATGAAGATTAGAGATTACGGTTAAAAAGAAATATAAGAGAGTAGAGGATTCATGTGTTGCTAAAGGTATGATAGTAGCTTTTGTTATTTGTTTAATGTATACGGACGATTCGCAGATTACAGAGAACGTTAGCAACAGAATTTTAATCATTTTTACAGTATTTAAAATAAAAAGTACCAAAAAAATTACCATAAAAAGGTTAAAATTTTCTAAGTACCTTCAACTTCTATTGATGCACATATATTAATCTTAATAAGTGGCCAAAAACAAACATATATTTTTTTATATATGTATATATAGTTGACCGTAAACATTTATATATAAGAAGATGGTCAGGGTTCCGGTCAAATGAGAAACAAAAATAGTTTACAACTATTTATTTTCTGACGTTTCGCCCCACTTTGCAGGGCTTCATCCGGGCTGTTCAAAGGTAAAGGATGAACAGGACTGAAAGGTTCAACCTTGACCTTTGAACAGCCCTGATTAAGCCCTGCAGTGGGGCGAAATGTCGGAAAATAAATAATTGTAAACTATTTTTGTTTCTCTTTTGACCGCAACGCTGACCATCTTCTTATATATATATATATTTTTTTTTTAATTAACAGTTTTAGATGTATAATATTACGAGATAAATGAATATATAAAAAAAAGGGTTGATTTCATGTGTTTGAACTGTTTTGGGAGAAATTATTGTACCTTGAGATTATCTAGTTCTAAATCTGTTAATTAAAAATAGTAGGCTGGTTTTGCAGTTCCGCACCTTATAAGAAATAGCTTTTGTCACTCAGGTATTTTATTTTATTTATTCAATGTAATTTACAATTGTACAAAATAATAAATACAGTAAGTAAATTGGATGAATGTTTCAAGCACTTGAAAATCTTGGGAAGGAACCACCCATCGGTGGGTACTTCAAGCATTAATTTAAATCAGAAGATCCCGTGGCCATCTTATTTTCAGACGTCTCGGAGGATTATCAGGGATTGTTAAGGATGACATATTAAGAACTAATGGGTTAGAATGGGTAAGGAGTTTGGAAAGAAAGACGCATCGTTTTGGGAAACGGAGTTTTGGGCCAAATCGGCAACGAATGGGAAATTAAGGTCTTTGTGGATGAATTTGTTTGTAAAGTAATAAGGAGCATCAAGGATTTTACGTAGGGTTTGCGATTGTAAGGATCAGATGCGGGAGTAATTTAATGGTTTGGTAGAGCCCCAGAGCTCAATTCCATATGTCCAAATTGGTCTGATTATCGTAGTGTATAATAATTTTTTTAAGTGAATGGGAAGTTTATAGAGTGTATGTCAAGTAGGTGTTCTAGCAATCAAAATCTACGAGCAGTTCTTGTCATTTCAGTCTTGTATGTGGATTCCAAGACTCTTGTCAAGATAGAGTCCCAAGTATCGAATCTTTTCAACAGGCGTTGGAGGAGTATTTAAAAATGATACTGTAGCACAGGAGGGTAGAGATTCACGACAAAGAGTAAATTTGATCTGATGGGATTTGTCAGGATTTATTTTAATTCTCCAGTTTTATCAACATTCTTCAATGGATGTTATGGGTGTCTGTAGTGTTTTTGATGCATTAGTAGGGTCGTTATTTACAGATAGTATACATGTGTCATCAGCATATGTTGTTACGACTGTGTTAGGGTGGGTTGGGATGTCAGCTGTATAAACCGTGTAAAGAATGGGACCTAAGATACTACCATGAGGAACACCGGCGGACTGAGGAAAGAGAGATGAGTAAGCTTATAATTTACTTTAATAAGGTTCTATCAGAGAGGTAGGAGCAGATTAAAAGGAAATATATAGGAGGGAGGAATTGACGTTCATAGAGCAGACCTGGATGCCAGACTCGATCAAAAGCTTGTTCAACATTGAGGAAGACTCCTGTGCAGTACATTCCGCGCTCCAATATGGAAGATATGACATCAACCGCCCTGATGGAACTGTTGTATGGTAGAATGGGATGTTTTAATTCCAAAATGGTGGGCAGGAATAACAGGATATGAGTCAAGGATTGGATAGAGGCGTTTTAATAAGAGTTTTTTTAGGATTTTGCTCACAAGGACGGTAGGAAGATGGATATTCAAGTGGCTTGGAGTGTTTGGGAAACATTTTTATTATAGATATTTTCCAAGGGTCGGGGAAATAGGTGGATCGGAGTGTAGCATTTAGATACAGGTAAGGAATAGAATGGCCTTACGAGGGAGCTGTTTCAGAATGTGTACTGTGATAAGATCGTGGTCAGGAGCTTTTTTAGAAGGTAATTAGTGGATGTTGTTTATTATTTCTGAGGGATGAAATGCATTAGGAGGAAGGGTCATTTGGAGTGTAATTGTAACTCTGCTTCAACATGTTCAAGATGGGTTGGATTAAGGATATCAGGATGGGGGTTAAAAGTTTTGAAGAGGTGTTTGCCGAACATTTGAGTTTTTTCTTTATCTGGTTGTGTCCAAGTCTTATTTAAGTAAGAAGTGGATGGTTGAAGGATTTGTATTTTAGTAGTAGTCCATAATGATTTGTCAGTAATATTTAGATTTTCTGTTAAGTTCTGGAAATATTGAATTCTATGTTTTCCAATTTCTGTTTTTAGTCTGTTAGTCAATGTATTGTAATGAGTTTTGTCCAAAGGATATCTTGTTCTGTGCCACCTTGCTCTTGCCCGGCGTTTTTCTGTTTATAATGTTTGAATGTTACGAGGTAAGTCTGATACCGTGAAGTCTGTGGGTGAGGAACAGAGGACTGAGGCTGAGGGTAGGATGTCAGAGGGAGGGGATGGGAGGCTTGAGGAGCCTGAGCTCGGCGAGTCCTTTCTGAATATTTAGGAGGCTATCCTCTGGGATTGATGGGTTGTTGGAGCAGGTCGTTGGCTGGGGTACGATATTCCACGCCACTCGTTGATAGCCCAGCAAGTTCTTCTTCTAGAACCACTTTGTTTTGGTTATACACTTTTAAGGCAGAATTCGTGGGTTTTTTATTAGTTGCATATTTTTTATATTTTACAACCTTTATAGTTAGCAGGATAACCTTCTTTCCAACAAAGTACGCATTTGGCTGGAGTCTCTCGAGTCTTCTGACAGGTGTCAGATGGATGTTAGCCAGTACATTTGACACATCTGGCTTAATGGTGGCAGTAGGCTTTTGTGTGGCCAAGATTCTGACACTTACTGCATTGGACAATGTCAGCTCTGTGTCGGGGTACCTAAAATCGTACACAAGAGTATACTAACCTCGAAATTTTAAAACTGTCTGAATTATTGGAAGCTGGTTCAAAGTTAATGAAAAATAGAGGAAGGCGAAATTTTTCCGTGGGGTGTACCACATTAGAAATATGGCGAACGTTGCGACCCAATTCCTCTAAGTCACTCTTAATGGCTGCAGTTGGGGTAGTCAGGTATTTTTAAATGTGGGATTACTTTAGTTCAAAAGGTTTTATTTTCGATTAATATTTAATACTGAAAAATAATAATAATTATAAAAATAAGAATAAGTACTTATCTATATTCCACAGGCTATTTTAAAAATAATATGAAGTAGGAATGTATCAATCCAATCTATAGAACTAATAAACTATATTAGTAAGAAAATGAACACCAGGGGACAAAAATTAAATTTTGTCAGGATTTAGAAACTGATACCCGCACTTCTTCCTAAACTTGAACCAATCGATTGTCTTCTGTCAATTTCCAGAGTACTAAAGATAAAAGTAATTCAGAGATACAAAGAAGAACAATATAGCTGGAAAGACATCAGTAGATCTCGAACTCAATACACTATCCCTTGATAGAGAAAAAAAAAATCCTCAAAAAGATGAGTTCCCTGGGGAATAAAGACCCTTCTTCCCTCGGCTCTGGCTGGAACCAAATGTAACTACAATACTCTTCGAAGGTTTTACTACTTCTTTATGTTCAAAGTATCTATGTAAAATTGCAACCGGTGAAAATTATATCCACAAATAACTTCGTAGTTCAAAATATCAATTTTTTATTAATTTATTTAATGTTATTTACAGCTGTACAAAAATATATACAACAAATAAATTTGCTGTAGGTGATATAGTAACATGATAAAAAATGTGTGGAACATGTTTTGCAGTTCCGCACCTTATAAGAAATAGCTCTTGTCATTCAGGTATTTTATTTTATTTTTTTACTTACTGAATGTAATTTACAACTGTACAAAATAATAAATACAATAAGTAAATTGGATGAATATTTCAAACACTTGAAAATATTGGGAAGGAACCACCCATTGATAGACTCCAATACCATTTCTAGAGAAGATGATCTCGAGGCCATCTTTTCAGACGCCTAGGAGGATTGAAATATCGATTTAAAACTTGACATATTAAAACTAATAATTGCGACGGCCGAAGGAAATCGAGGGTTTGCCTTTAGGAACGTCTTAAAGTTAAAATGTATTAGACAATAGCAACATCAAAGGTTCATTAAAAAAAAAAAAGTTATTTAAAATTAATATAATAAAAAAATAAAGAATTTAGAAGTGAAGAATGAAAGATAGAGAAAAATTATATGCTATTGGAATAAAATGAACATTAACAACAATAATAATATTGGATCAAGATAGTTCATGAAGCATCGCTAAGAAGTGAGTCCCAGCTCTTCGTAAACATGTTTTTGCTAGTTAACCCTGTAATACATTGTATTTAATGGTTACAATATTATTACATTTGAAATAAATATCCAAAAAAACAAACAATTGTAATTGTCTATAAATGGACGTATAATTAAACATCATGTTCATGAATAAATTATTTTTTTAACTAAGCATTTAATGTCATGATCACTGAACCGAATCTAATATTCCATATTGTTGGAGGCAACAATAATTGCGAATTAATTGATTATTTCATGTTCTTTGCCTTACTTTCCTTTTTTTTATTTTTAATTTAGAATAATTTTTTGTTCACTGTTATGTTTTTGTATGGTAAATATAGATTAGACTGAGCTATTTTTGTCAGTGCATTTTCTGGTCAAATGTGTTTTCTTTTAATTGTACAATATGATTATTCTGAAGGGACGGAGTCCTAGAATCAAATTTATTTTCCGGTTCTATTGCAAATGTATAAACCCATGTTTCTAGCTTTACGATTAGCTTCAAATTATGAATTAACCTGATTAAAATCCTGGTGTTGTAGAGAGAATTTTTTTTATGGCCGAAAATGAGTGGACTGTTTGGTAGTGGGAACAGAGCGTCTATGCTTCTCATATTTTCACAGTAATTAATGAATGTGCGTAAATAAATATTTTCTTCACCTACTCAAACTTTTGAGTTTGCTCAAGCTCGTGCTCAAGCGATGAGCTAGTTCGAGCGATAATTCAAGAAGTAGGTGTTCAATACCGACAATAGTACAGACCCCAACAATGGGCGACATTTACAGTTACCTGATCCTTAATTATCGTAAAAATAAACACTTGAGATATTAAATATAGAATATTACTTCATAATATATTACCAAAATTGGAACAATAAATATATAACCCTACAGCCTTATATTGGGTTTTAAAATTAGAATTCTTATTTAGGTTCACAACCGAAACAGCTCCTCAGACCCCAGCTTCACATATATCACGACTAGCCCAGCCCTCAATCAGTACTTCCAGTCACACAAGCTATCCATCCCAAGCTCCTCATCTATATCCTCATAACCAAACTCCAATGGATATAACTTCCATCCTCACATCCTTCCTGAAAGATCTTCAAGAGGCTATCAAAACCTTCATTATCCTTTTCACAAGAATACTATCTGAAATCCCACTTAATTTCCCAAGATGAGCACAAAACCCCTAGCTGTCCTGTTACGGAATGCTAATGGCCTACATAATCACTGTGATGAACTTGACTTATTCCTAGATGATTAACACATTGACATAGCCCTACTGACTGAAACTCTTTTCACACAAAGGACACACATACGTGACTACATCACTTATAGATTAGACCATCCAGATAACACTTCCCATGCTGGTTCTTGCATCCTTATTCACAAATCCTGATCCCATTCCCTTATTCCTTCCAATCCAACTGATGCTATCCAATCAACCTTGGTAATCATTTCAAACAGCCCTTTCCATGTTACCTTTTCAGCTGTATACTGCCCTCCTGGTAATAACCTTTCTTATAACCTCCTTGATTCCTTTTTCCGAACCTTCAGACCGCGCTTCATTGCTGGAGGAGACTACAATGTTAAACACCAACGATGGGGATGCCGCACATCCAACTCCCGTGGTAACATCTTATCCCGTGTTTCCACTTCCAACGCCTATACCACCCTCTCTCCCAAAAATCCGACTTATTGACCTACATCCCTCAAAAAGCGCCCTGATATCCTTGACATATTTATCACCTCCCAGATTTCTCCCTCCCAAGCCATTGTGGAACCTCTGGACGACCTTTCATCAGATCATGGTCCAGTTCTGTGCATTACATTCAGGCTTCGTACCTAAGCCTTCCGCTCCCTCTTTGATTACAGGGAGAGTTGACTGGAACAAATTTAAATGTGACCTGGAAACTAAACTAGACTTAAGCATTCGACTGAAGACAAAACAAGACATTGACGAAGCTATTGATCATCATCAATAAGAACAAGCCTAACTGACAATACTACAACTAATAGAATTAAAAACAATAAGCAAAATAACCTGCCACAGCAATTGAATATCTTATTTAGGGAAAAACGCAGAGCAAGATCGAAGTTGCATAGGACCAGATTTCCAACTGACAAAACATATTACACCAAATTGAGTAACAAACTTAAAGTAGAAATTAGAAAATACAAAATACAAAATTTAATTAACTTTACTGAGAATCTTACAACTACTGACAAATCATTATGGCGGACGACTAAAATGTTGCCGAATTTTAAAGACTTTAACTATCCTCTTCTCACCGAATCCCAAACGTGGACCAGAACTGACAAAGAAAAATAACAAATATTCGGACAACACCTTTCTAAAACCTTTATTCCGCATCCTGATATCCTTAACCCAATTCATGTTGAATGTATTAGCAGAACTAAATATTCCACTCCAAATGACCCTTCCACTTAAAGTATTTCATCCATCAGAAATATTCAGTATCATTCAGAGGTTACCTAACTGCAAAGCTCCTGGATATGATCTAATAACATCCCACAATAACACTAAAACTTCTTCCTAGAAAAACCAACCAATTCATTACAAAAGACTAATCTACACGACAATTATAAGACCTGTCCGGACATACGGCGTTGAGCTTTGGGGCTGCACTAAACCTTCGAATTCCTCTCGTATTCAATCCTTACAATCCAAAATCCTTCGTAAAATCCTAAATTCTCCCTACTTTGTCACAAATAAAATCGTCCACAAAGACCTTAATGTACCATTTGTAACCGATCTAGCCCGAACCAGATATCAATCCTTCCATTGTAAACTCCCTAACAACTCAAACCCATTAGTTTCTGATCTTGCTTCCTCTTTTATTCCGGACAATCCTCCGAGGCGTCTGAAAAGAAGACGGCCACGAGACCTTATATTGTAAAAATGTTTTTAGAGTGCTACCATTGGGTAGTTTCTCTGCATGCTTGTACCTTATCATTATGATTTCCTCAAATTTAGTTGATGTATTTTATGTACATTTGTAAATATCAATAACTAAATTTAATAATAAAATATAAAAGTATTTAGGAGATCGATTTGAGATCCTTCTTCTTTTCAGTCGGTTGGAAAGTGCACTGGTAGGCACCATCTGTCACCGTAGTTCTTATACCCTCATCCTGACACAATCAAAGATAGTTTTTTTTTTTTTTTTTTTTTTAAGAAACAGTGAGATTTCGGCACAAGTATTATTATTATTTTTTTTTTTTCAGTTCTTAACTGTATATAATCTAAAAATACAGAAATTGTAAGAGGAAACAAGGTTAGAAACTCCTTTTGGATTGGTTTTGGGTGGTTGGGGCGTATCACCATTATAATTATTACTATCACTATTAGCATTACTGTGTATGCTAATAGAGATGTCTATCTATGTTAATTCTAGATAGGAATAGATCCTAAGTATAAATAAATTATTCAGTAACTACATTTTTAGGTTTGCTAGTATATTCAACTCAATATCCGAAAAAAAAAAAAAAATGTTATATTCGAATACTGATTTGTATTTAAATCTGCGGGTTTAATAATAGGTTTCGTTGAATTTTCTGATTTAGTATCATCAATATAATTTAAATATGATTACAGGATGATCTGGAAGAGATGAGTGCTCCGTCCTTTGTTCCCAAAAGTTGGTAACTCTCAAAAATTCAGGAGAAGGGCCCTATTGTTTTGATGGTTGGTGAAGGGAGGGGGTTCAGTGTTTGGGATTTTCGGTTTGAATGGCAGCATCGCTTTCAGTTTGAGGTAGCAGGGAGATTCTTTCTTCCAGGGGCAGGCTAATATCGATTTTTTTGTGAAAGAGCTGTTCAAAAAATTTTATAATTATCTAATGATGTAATTTTAAATTGAATCGATCTCAATTATAAAACTTCAATTTGCTCTTCTGTTCAAATTAAAACATAAAATTACTATTTCCACCAATTAAAATGTATAAATGAAGTCTGCGGCGGTCACATTCATTAAACTACAAGGGTCTTTAATAAGCAGAAATTTAAGAGTAATTAAAAAAAAAGATAAAGTTTAGTTGGGTTCTAAAAAACAAATTATTTTTAGCGTAAATATACTCAATCTTGAATGGAATAAGATTATTGTAAAATAAAAATATGAATTTTTTATTTGGTTTCCCTCGTTTAGGAAGCAGTTAAAATTCCGTCAATTTTTTAATGAAGTAAACATAGTAAGTATATGAAATTTATAAATGTAATCATATTCAATAGATTGGGTTAAATGGTCATGTATATGTTATAGCCTCTTAGATATAAGTGATTTTAAATTGATGAGGATGGAATGAAAAAAATCAAGGAGGCGATTCCGTTTAATAAGATACATGTCAATTATAACTTTTTTTATTATATTACTAAAATTTTTTTATTTGAGTTTACGCGTACGTTTTTTATTTTTATTTTCCTTGATGTTAATAAATTATATTAACATCTGAAAGAAAAAAGTAGAGTATTTTAAAAAATGTAGATATGTTTTTTATTTCATATTTATTCAATTCCTATTATGATACTAAAGGTTTTATGCGATCACTTTATATATTGTTTTCATGAATAATTATAATTTTTAATTAAATGTTTCATTAGTTATTATAATGAAAAGATATTATTTATATAAAAGAACATTTCTATATAAACACTTCATATTCATGTATTTCATGTAAATCGTATAAAAAAGAAGAAAATTGTTATCGGTTTTTGGGGAGTCATACTTTCAGGACGCGCTTCATCAAATAGGTACCCGATATAAATTCGTCTTAAAATTGGATTATCCGCATTTTGCACGCAAACCGTCAAAAGTCGTAAACCATTGTTCAGCACCTGTAGGACATGTCAAAATGGTGCACATGAATTCATCTTATATCTTTTCCTATTTTTCATCATATCTTTTACTATCAGGGTATGTACAAAAACTTACAAAAGCATTTCGTTGAAAATTCCATAGTTAAGTGGATTGGAAAAGAACTAAAGAAGGTTAGAAAATTAACTATATGCACAAATGAGCGACTACAATCCACTTCTATGATCAAGCAAAAAATATTTCAAAATTATAGAGATGGAAGAGATGAACAAGGATAAGAGTAATCAGTAATCTAATTAGAATGCGCCATGCAGATCTCACAAGTAGATTGAACCGGGATGAGTTTTGAAGGTTTTGAAAAAAATATAGAAAATTCTAGATGAAGCAGATGCTAGTGGAAGTTAAGGTAGGAGAATAGCGTTGTCGTAGTAGTCTTTTAAAATTGTTAACTTAGAAATAATTTTACACCATTTTCTGTCAGCATTTTCCAATGTAAAATTGTTTCGAAAAGACAGTACTCATTGTCAGAAATAATAAATAATGTATTATAATAAAAATGGGGAGAAAAAAGAAAAAAAAACAGATACATCCAATTTGAATGGGAAAAGCCGAGACAAAGATATTTATAAAAAGATATTTAGGTCAAGAGCAAATAACTACTAAATTATTACTAGTAGCTAAACGATGTAAACAAGATAAATATAAAGGATGTTGCCATATATCAACTTTGTGCCTAGAGTTATATATCATCTTAGATTTTGAAAGAAACGTATTTTACACTAGAATAGCTTGTATAGTAACTTGTTACTCGGCATTAGTTCATATATAGTTATCCGAAAATGTTTCTTTAAATATAACCCAACTAAATAAACTCAAGTATTGAGCCTCGTGCACATAAAACTTAAGTATAGTCTATTGTAGAGACCAATGTTTGTTATTCTTGACAAGATAAAGAAAGAGAAGTAACTTTCGCCACAATGATCCTTTCATCGATTCCAACTTCAATTTATCAGTAGATTTGAGCAACAAGCCCATATAATTATAAAACTTCAAACTTTTCCTTGTCTAATCAATCAGTCTACAGCGAAATAGGTCATATTGAAGAAAAAAAAGAATCAGCAAGGGCATTGTACGATTTGAAATTATCTAACCTGTTCTGATACGTACATTTTTTTTGTTGATAATATGCTGATGTAAGTGTTAAAATACTGAACGACTGTTGACAAGGGCAACAATTGAGACGATGGCAGTTGGCAGAGACCATACATAGGAGCTGGTTATTGGAGAGAGTCACCCTCAATATCGAATTAGCCTGAGTTTCGGTTCGACTAACTTCATTAACCGCTTCGCTCCCAAAGGGGACTTTTCAGTCTCCTCTGAATTTATTGGAAAAAGTTTGCTTTACTTCATACTATGTCATGAAACTGACTCACCACTTAAGCCAAAATTACCGTTGAGGCTCAAAACTGAATTAGTTTTTGTTAAAAAAACAAAAAACCAGTGCGTTGTTGAGGAAGTACTGTTTCTTAAACAACGGTTGAACAAGGAGGTGATTTTCTCATGTAATAACTGTAATAATTAATAATAATAATGTAATGTAATAGCATAATTTATGTAATTAATACTAAAACAAAAAGCAGTGTATAAGGGTTGGTTCTGAAGCACTGTATACATTAATATTTATGTTACAAAACATTTATATAACAGAACAAAAATATGCAAATTACAAATCACAACAAATATAAAATTTTATCAAGTATGAATAATTTTTTTTCTTATATACATGATTATCTGCCATGATCATATCATTAATTTTCTTAATCATGAATAATTGAAGGTAATAAATAAGATATTTATACACTGGTTATTAAAAGTGGTCTGATCACCTTGAACCATGATTTTAACACGTGTATTTATCGATATAAAAATTAATAAATTGTTAATGACAGAGTAAAGATAAATTTCACCTTTAGAAACACTCTAAAAGTCCTGATGCAGCATAGCCCCCGAATACGCGTTGTGCAGTCTAACACGCAATACTTTACTGTTATGCGGTACGGTTAAACTCACCCCTCGATTGCTCTACTGGCTACATCAACTAAACCAGGGGACACCAAACTTTTTATATATTTTAAGAATTCAAACTTTTGGTCATAAAAAAATATAACTGACTAAATGAAAAATTTAACAACGTTAAAATTAGAATTTTTTATGTTCAGTCACTTAATATCAACATTATTTTCTTAAGTAAACAAATTTTCTAAATATTCTTTCAACAATTTAATCTTTCAAAAACTAAAAAAAAAAAAAAAAAATTATCTTTGAAACATAAATGTCTTATGTGAAATATAAAAAAAATAAATAGTCTGGAAAAATAGCAATAAATATCCAAATTGAAAAATATGAATATGATTGATATTTATTGATTAAAAACTAACAACCAAAGTAAAGTTGTCTACAATGTATAAATTTCATTAAAAAAGTATTTTATTAAGATCAAATGATGTTATCAAACAGTAAAGGTTTGAAGAGTGTTTGCGAGACGAGCCAGGAGTCTTCGAAATTTATTTGACTTGCTCGAAGGCTCCTGGCTACTGAAAAACATTCCAATATCAGGGCCTGGATAATCACCTTAGCTACCGCTGATGTAATTTCCTTCTTCATCGCTATTTAATTAATCCTTGCCGCTAGGTCAATATCTTAAATATCCTAACACAAAACACTCGAGGTGTCACTAATAATTGTTCACTTCAATATTGAATCTAATTATTTATTACTTTTATTCACAGGCTGTTTTTTCCCAACATAATCCTACCCCAGTTAAATTAACAAAATATAGTTTCATGAATTTTTTCTTTTTTCTTAATCCTCAGCTATTATATTCATTCGGTCATTTTTTTATGTCTTTTTTTTTTTTTTTTTTTTTTTAAATTTCCAGCAAGTTACATGGATTGTCATTTTTCGTTTACGCTCATTCATTTACTGTATACATGAAATTATACAATCATATTTCTCGAGGTGAGAACAAAATTACCAATTACTTTCTTACATGAAATACTAAAAGGTAACTAAATAGTTTACTATAATATTTTAAGAAATCCGGTGCTTTCGGCTATATCTGAATTTCTATTCTCTTTAAGGCGGTAACGTGAAAACTGTTTTTTCCTTTAGCTAATAATCAAATTCTTTCATAGTTAATTCTTAAACATTATATATTACCGCTAACAATGAATTGCCGGTAGCAATAGTTGATTATCTCATATTTAAAAAAATGTGAAATCATAATTTAAAAAAGTTACTTTAAAGTTTATTAAACAATAAACAGTTTATTGTTTATTTAATAATTTGTTATAGTTTATTGTTACTTTATTGTTTATTTGTAAATCCGGCATTTAAGCCCACTCTTTCAATGACTAGAAGACCTAGATGATATGAAAGATCGCTTGGTTGTATATGGATATACAGGGTAAAAAATAATAGTTGATTGAGCGGTTTTTGATTTTCTCAAAAATTTCTTCTAACCGCTCCATCGACTTTGATTATTTGGTACACTGTTGGGTTCTCGACAGGAATAAAATTTATATTTATTATTTACAATTTTTATAGTAACAGAAATATAAAAATTTTTTGGTCATAATTTTCGTTTTTCCTCCTTTAATTGTTCATAAAATTCTTTATATCTTGTGTTTATTCATTGTTTATTATTCCTAAATATGAGAACTTTTTTGACTTCTTAAGCTTTCCATATAAATGAAAATTCATTATTTAGCCCTGTCAGATTATTTCAATGAGGATAAGAGGTGACATTTAATTCTACATTGACATCGCGATTTTAATCAAAATAGAGTCGTTTTGAAGAAAATCGAAAAGAAATGTGAAAATTCGATTCTATTAATTACACTTCTGACCAGGTGATTTTATGAAAAAAATTGCTATAGTGTCCCAGGCGTATATTCGCCTTTTAAATATGTAATTTTCTGTTTCAGACGAATTTTCTCACATTTGCGACTTGGTTATTTGGACTAACCCACCTCAAACGTGTATTTCTGTTACTAGCTCGAATACAAAAATTTCCACGATCACAGTACTTTTCCTTATAATGTATTCCACATAATTGTAAGTGGAAGTAAAAATATTGATGAATACTGACTGATATTAGAAAAATGAGGTGCCTTTGTTAATAAAAATCTACAAGGACTATCATATAACTACAAAATCAATATAAAAGTTTGAAACAAAAACTAATAAACTGGAGTAGGAGAGAAGTGGGTCTAGTGAGGTCGGAGGGGACTATACTACCCGATCTTACATCAAATATCGCACAGTCGCCTTCCTCCCAATTGTCGCTGACTCAACACACATTGCTCGCAGCTCTGTTGTATTTTATCTCCAACCGTCAGCACATAAGCTTTCTTGTATTCAACTGGTATATGCGGCTGCTTCTACTTCGTCCTTTCCACTGTATATATAACTTCTGATTCACGTTGTTTACTTTCTTCCTCCATAAAAAAGCGTAAACCATAAATAATGAGAACCCATATATAACGTAACCACAATAACTGATATCCGACTGTGATGTAACCTAAAATAATTAGAATGCATAAATATAAGAACTAATACATATATGACAAAGTACTACAACGGGCCCAAAAACCTGTCAGTTCTAATTAACTATTCAACATATAAAAGAGAATTGCACATTACTGCATCGAGCTTTTGTAAATAATACAATACCAGGTTGTAAAAAAATAACAGTAAAAGACTCAAAATATAGAATTTAATAAAAAATAAGTGTATCATGGCACAGAGTAGGGCGAAAAGTAATTACAATGACAATAACTGTAATTAGGAATTGCAGAAGCACAATAAGATGAACTACCATAATTTCTATCTCCAAATTTTATTCTAATTTTTTTTTTCCTGTACAATTATTTCAGAGTAATTTTTCTCAAAAACCACTAATTATTGTTGCTTATGACCATTAAACGGTCTTTTTGTGATTGCAGTGCAACTGAAACATGTAGTTGAACATGTAATTAAGTTACTCATGTAACGATACCTGCCCAAAACTCTGGCCATGGGTGATAAAAGAAAATAGAAGAGATAAAAGAAAAAACAGATAAAAAATTAAATACAATAACCTATGTAACGGTATTAATTGAAAGCACCGAAATAAATAATAATATCTACCAGGAAAAGTTAAACAGAAAATTGGTATCACTTAACGCAAATAGTCATAAACCTCTTACACTATCAACCTATAGTACCTATGAAGCATCAAAAACACCAAATAAAGATTGAAACTGTAAAAAAAAGGGAAATCTAAAAAAGACGTTAGGCCAAGCAGTTATTATCCCCGAAAAATAGTAACTTGACATAATCCGTGCTCAGGAGAATAACAAATACTGCGGTTCTCCCATCTTTCAATATGTCATTTGGTTTATTTATTTTTTAATAACATTAATATAAGGATTAAGATATTACAAAATTGCATTATAATAATAAGAGATAATTGTTTTACATATAATATAAGGCTTATCTTTTCATACTACTTAGCAATGATTTCATAATCTACTAATACTTATTTAAAAAAATATGTTTCATAATACTAGTTGAGCTTAACTATTCTTTATTAGCAACAACACTTAGTCACGACTTTCGTCTTCCCTTCTCTTATGGAGAAATTTGAATGATTGAGCCATAGTTCAATGTTCATCTTAAGCAACACTATATAGACACTTTCCCTTTGAACTATAAGCAGGGATACACTGTACAGGACGATAACAGTACGCGATACCATTTATTTACAGATTTATTTTTTATTTATTTCCAAATTTCGATATATGGATTTAAAACCCAGAAATTCGATAAATGGCATATATATTATGGGAAAGTATAACAATCCTGCACAAATTTCGAAGTCCCATGAATCCAAAAAACCAACTCTAACAAACTGAATTAAAAAAAAAAATCTTCCTCTAAAGTACCTTTAATTTGATTTATTTAAAGAAATATACAAATCTCAATGTTAGCAATAATAAATCATGGATAAATACAAAATATTAGAATTTGATGAATAATTAAAGAAGAAAAATCTAGTGCTTTTACTTAACACTAACAGATTTACGCCCCCTTTTATCCATTTTATGTAAATTTGTGGGCTTAAATCACCAATGTTCAGAAAATAATCTTCTGAAGTAGCTTTAATTGTTTTTATTAGAATAAATTAACCATTTTTCTTTGCTAACAGAAATGTATTCATAGAAAATGTATATCTATATAGTAGATACATATAAATGTATTCAATAGAATTTGATAATCAACTAAAGGAGACGAATGGAGAATTTAAGGCAGCACTTTGGACTGAATAATTGGAAATAAGACCAACAAATACTTTCAGTAATCTTTCCCAGAAGCCCGTGGTCCCAAGTACATTGCCCCCTTCTATCCCTCCCAGACTGGCGGAGTCATAACTTAATCCTCTTTTTTTTCTACAGAACAGATCCATAACCTATTAGGGTCTTTTTACACCTGAGAGTTAACTCTAAATTCTCACATATGAAAGGCAAATCATTATTACTTTTCTTTTGAGCATTCGCTAGTTTACAAGTTATAAGTCAGCAATGGTTGCTCTAATTTTAGAGAAAGAAAAAAAAAAGAGAAATAAAAGTAGAGATGATTATTATGTATGTAGTTGAGTGTTTACTTAGATAATTCGTGACATCCTCATACAACTGCTCGCCGTTCTGCAACATTTACTAGACCAAAGTCCTCTAAACTTTAAGTTAGCTAAACTATAATAAACCCTAGCTGCATGAATAATTTATTAAAGGTCTGAAATATTCCTCAAACTCCTAACGGATAACTTTGTTAACCCTAAAAGCAAAGTAACTTGTAAATATTGCTTTATTCATTTTAACTTTGCTTTTTGCGCCTTAACCCTGTAATGTATGAAAAATCTATTTTATAAAGTGGGGCTTTCGATCAGTCGGCTTTATCGAAAAAGTTGCTATCACATCCCAGGTATATATTCGTCTTAAATATATAATTTCAGTTTCCTACAATTTTACATTTTTGAGGTAGGCTGTTTTAGAAACACACATACTATGGAGTACAAAAGACCGAACGTGTCCTTCTATTGTCTAAGCGCTAGGCGGGTGCTATGTGCGTTTCGTACACTTTCATACGAAGCGGCGTGTGTAGTGGCCTGGATGGCACACTACAGATGGTCGCCGAAGAGAGGTTGTGCACCTAACATAGAGAAGAATCTATTTCCAGGACTCAGGAACGGAAGGAGACAATCGACAAGTGGCAAAAACGGTAGGATATAACGTCTAACGGAAGGTGGACCAACAGACTGAATTCCCGCCTCCAACATAGCTGGATATCAATCAACAAATATCAATCTTTCCATTATAAACTTTCTCGCCATCCAGCCCACTAGTTTGCTACTAAACTTCCTTCCTCTTCCATTCCTGACAATCCACTGAGGCACCTAAAAGAAGAAGGTCTTGAGAGACATTCTATTGTAGAAATTTTATTAAAGTGCTGCCAATGGGTAGTTTTTCTACATGCCTGTAGCATAGCATTATGATCTTATATAAAATTTACAAGAGTTATTTTTATGTAAATACAGTTGTAAACATCAATAAATAAAAAATCGTATCAGAAACCATTTTTACTCATTTTTGTTGAACAACCGAGATACCTTATTCCCCCCGCATTTTTTCTAATATTGGGCAGATTAAGTAGTTTTATGTTATTCTTTAGATAAATGCATAACTAATATATAATTTACCAAAAATATAGAATTTTTGAGTTATAACTTCATTACTTTCTTTCTAGTGGATAAATCACGGATTTCAATAGCTTTAAATCTTACCATGACAAAATTGAACATTTTTCTAAAAACGCATGTAAATTGGTTCGATTGATCTTTAGTTTAATGAGGAAAAATATAAGAACATTTTCTTTTATATAAATAGACGTATTTATTATTATAAATAATTACAAATGAATCATTTTTTAAAGAATGTCGGTTGTATAGCAGAAAAACTTTATTCGATTCTTCTAAAACGTCATAAGTCACAATAATGTTTTACATAATTAGTAAGAATATTTATTGATTTTTTAAAAACATTAGCAGAGCATCGGAATATATACTACTTCAAATTCTTTTGCGTAACAGAAGTTTAAAATGTCCAAAGGTCAAAAAAAGGAGGCATTAGATGATTCTTTAAAAGATTTTAAGGAAATGAGAAAAAAATCTTAAGGGTTTCACAACATCTTGAAACGAAGTTATGCATAAACGAAATAGGAAAAATGCTCGTTAAAGCATGTTTTACAAAAACTTTTTAAGGCTACTTCAGAAAATTACGGGCCATCTATCATTGGAGTTGTGTAAAGAAGCTGGGGGCTATTAGAGCCTGATAACCCCAGACCTTTCGCTCCTTGGAATCAACTTTGTTGAGCACAGCTTAAGGGTATACTACTAAATGGGAATTAATAATTACACTTGCCCAAGAGATATGTTATGTAAGTATTGGACAGATTCAATTCCCAGCCATCTTAATACATGAATCCACTAAAGATTTTTTTATTTTGTTTTATTTAATTCCGAGAGTAGAGAAGAGAAGAGTTTCCAAAACTAAAAATTTAATTGAGATTCACGACTTGAAGAAGCAGTTGATATCACAAATAATTTTCGTTATTTTTTCTATTTTGATACATCACAAACGCTCATTACAGTTTTTATTTTCAATTCAAATTATTTTTTTTTTCACATTTAGTATGTTCAATAAAATAAGATCAATAAATGAATTATATTGAATTAAAAACAAATGAAGTGTTCAATATTTTTTTTACTTTAACATTTGAGAATTTTCTAACATTTTATTTAATTTTCTAAAAATTAAATACATTACATCGAACTATTTTTAAATATCTCTTTTCACTAAAATAAAATGAAAAAAATAAATGCAATACAATAAGGGCATTACGTTGTTGAAGATAAAATTGTAATAAATTACTGTATAACAAAATAAATAATAACAAGATTGCATTTCACTTAAAATTTTATCTGATCTGAAAAGGAATAAGTAAATTTTATCCAAAAAAAAAGAGGAGTGGTAAATCTAAAACATTTTATTTTTAACTTCTACCTATTAGAAACTAGTAGCCTAGTAAAAGGAGGATTATGCCCTTCGGCTACTAGTTGTGATTCATTTTAATTTAATTTTGTCAAATGTGTTAAAACATTCCAAAAATCTATTATTTTAAGTGTTAAAAAATTAGAAATTATTTGGAGTGGAAAATTATTCCGGAAAAATAATTAGGAAAACTACAGCCATTTAATGAATAATTAGAAGCCAGAAAGCAATATTTCTAAAATCCCACTCCCTGGAGCAATGATCGATAAGTGTGATTTAAGCCTCATGACGACCAAAGATTGGGCCCAGTAGCTTTTACTTCGTTTAAGGAGCAAACTTCAATCTGCCCTTCCTTCTCAGACGATTATCGGAAAATAGTAATACGATTATTGGAAAGCAACGCTGCCTTTCACACGTTTTAACTCACTAAAGAAAACCAATTTCAGCATTGTAATAACTTCTACACTTCTACAACCACTCTCTGGGAATTATTTATTTATTTATAATGAATCATATATGAATAAAAAAAAAAAAAGTCAAGTAGGAGAAGACAGGGTCAAACGATAGTTACAACATTGCAACCGCTCATACAACATTACTCCATACAAGAAGATACTGAGACTATGCAATAATATGTACAACTACTATTTATAAAATACTATATATAACTTGTCTCCTAGGATGCCCTTCCATTGTTCTATTCGACTCCTGCTCGAGAATCTAGAATCAGAATGATGTCATCGCTAGCATGAGAGGTATTTACGTGCAGTACTAAGGTGGAGATAACTTAAAACTAGAGGAGAACTCACCTCCGGATTTTAAAAATAGTACTATTTAGAATGGATATTTCATAAGTAACAAATAAACATTACAGGTAACCTTAAAATACCAAAGGTAGTAAAAGGTAATACCCAACACGATTTACTTCCTTTTTTCACAGTAAAGCACTCACTAATTCACTGTTTCTTTTCTGTTTTAGAGGGATCGGAAAAAACAACACTAGAGGAGGAGGCTGTCTATGTGGAAGGTTTGAAAATAAGGACAAATGTAAGCAAGAAATGGCTTCTCCTAGAAAAAGTATGCCAAAGTTATAGTTAAATAGGAGTATTGTATGAGACCTGAAGTAACCAGAAAGTAACAGTTTTTGTAGTTGTAATTTGTACACTATACAAATTATTTGTAATACGAGTAGTTTTCTTCACTTACTAGCTGAGGGAAGTTGTTATAGTGAGAGCGTAGAGTCCGGTTTCCCTCAGCAATCTAGCCCGTAATGCATCAAAGGCGGTACAGTCTATAATGATGTGCTCGGCAGTCTCCGGAACACCACTACTAGGCCATAGGGGTCGATATTCATCCCGTGGCCATGAAGCTCTGCTCAAAATCTCCCATGCCCCATGAGAAATTAAGAGAGCCAGTAGTCTGGGAGGACCTACTTTGCTTCCATCCGTGACCGAATGGTGGTGAAATATTTCCTTAAGGTAACATGGTATTGCATTTTGAGCTTGTCATCCAACGCCGGTTCCATTCTTCGGGGGTGTCCTCCCGGAGAATGGTTTTCCATTTACTTGGTCTCTCGTCAACCCGCACTTAAAGATTTGCCGGCAGACCTGCCGAGCCCTCTTTTTTGAACTTATTGCAGGAGAAATGACTCTTCAACGATGAATTCGTCCCAGAATCTCTTTTTCTGCGAGCGTACCTCGTTTCGATATGCCCTCGCCATCAACCTATACTCATTATGAAGTACAGTGCGCCTCTCGTCACATCTGCGCTTCTGGTACGACCGTCGGGTCTTGTAGAGGTCTCTTTTCATGATAGAAAAGCCCAATGCCCGCGCCTACCATGGAACAGGTCGAGCACTCACCTTTCGGTGCCGGAGGGAGTTCTCGGTTGCATCGGTAATCCTGGAAACTCTATAGTTCTGGTCATCCAGATTTGCCGATTCAGCCTCTGTCCAGTCCTCGTCGACTATCTCTCCAACCAGCATACTTCGAAAGGCATTCCAATTTATTCCGCATGTTACATACCCTTTGTCGATGGCGAGGCCAGAGTCACATCTATCCAGCTCTCCCCCATTGTTCCAGAGAACGTTGGGCCAGAGGAGGGTTGTTAATAACGACATGCTGGCTTCTCGCAATAAACTCCCCGAGTTTAGCACCCCTTCTATCAGTTCGATTAGATGCCCAGAACGTGTTCCAAGAGTTATTATCTGAGCAGATGATCACGTTTCTATTGCTAGCGGTGATTGCTTCCATGGTTGAGATGCTTTCTTCTATCACGCTTCCTTCAGCTATGATTAGAGATACCAGAGAAAAGCAATGCTGGACCACCTGATGTAGCATGCTGCACAAACCGCCATGGTGTAGTCTCAGATCAATCACATCAAGATTGATTGAAGAGAAAAGCGGCCGAAGATCATCATTTACCGATGGAATGGGGACCGACTTCCCGGTTATTCTTCCGCACAAAAATCCAACTAGTTCCTCTGGGTCCTAGGAGTGTGGTACACCCCTCATCTCAATCCTACGTTTTTTCCTCAGGGCTAGCTTAGCTTGTAGTCCTCTGTCGAAGTTCTTGCCACCCAATAATTTAGTTAGAATGAGAACTGTCATCCAAGCAAACCAAGACAGCAGAACCTGACTTGGTCGCACGAACGACTGATGCTTTCACGCCGATTTCTGTTGTGAACGGTAATCCATTTATGATATTAACTGCAGTCTTACCGTCCCCACTGATAGTGGGTGATCCTAAGTTGGCTTCGGATTCTGGGTAGGCTTGAATGGCAAAGACTTAACAATCTCTGCCGTGGTCTTGGGTTTTCTATGCGCCGCCGAATCGTTCAGCGGAACCTGCTCGGATTGAGCTTGCTCGCTGATTGGTTTTATCCCGTCAGCTGAAGCTGATTTTTTAGCTTTCTTCTTATTTTTTTTCCCTTTGACCTCAGTGAAAGGCGTAGGATCATATAAAATATTACTGGTGCCTCCAGCAGCTGCTTCTTTTATTTCCCTCTGTTGTTCTACAGCTACAAGTCGCCGGTTAGGTGTTGAGAATCCTTCTATGAGTTTTGGCTCAACAATAATCTAAAATAAGAACCTTTTCTAGACCGTTTGGCATTAGACCTTATTAGCTTTAAATATGTTCCTTCTTCAGCTTCTCTCGCATCCTGAGCAGCATCTCTGCATCCCATTTGGTCACTAATTTTTACAATGCCTTTTTCACTCACTAATCACAAAAGTTAACACTGGTCAACACTCGCGGGCTTAAAACGTAAATTGTCCAAGTTATAAAGATTATTGGATATTTTGTAAGGTTAGCAAATCCCAAAATACTACGTTTTATATAACCATTCCTAAATCCTATTCAAACGGATTGACCGGCAGTGGTCCCCGAGAATATGCTAGTGGAAATCTGGGAATTCCCAGTTTCTCCAGTAAAGTCTTGAGCATATAGGACTCTAGCGTTCTCACTCGTCCCCATTGGATTTCAATACCAGTGACGTGGCTGGGAGAGAAGTGCTGGGAACTCTTGGACCCTGCTTTGCTTTCCACCTGAGGGGTGGCAAAGGTTGGTTCAGAGGTACCCAAGGCTGGCTGTAAATGTTGTAAATAGATTCAAACCTATATATGCATGTTGATGGAATAATTTTAATTTTATTTTTACAACCTCGTGTTTATATTATTTAATTAGTCTTATTATAATTTTTTTTATAGCTGGAATATTTCTTTATAATTATCATCATCTTTCTATTTTATTAATTCTATAATGTTTTCCATTATTTTGACCTTTATATATTGAATGAATACTTAGAGCTCGAATACCAATTCACTTCAATCAACTTCTTCATATCTTAAAATATTACATGATTATAAATTAAACTGAAATGTAAAAATATAAAAAATATGGTTGGTTTAAGGAAGGATGATGATAGTATTAAGATATAATGACACATGATGACCTAGTATCAGCGATTGAAGAGAAATATGCCAACGACAGGCTACCTTGATGGAGAGCCGAGCTGTCGCCCTCACTGCCCGTTAATATCACAACTCATAGCAGTTTTTATGCCATCCTCTACCCAGGTAGGCTATACTATACCTTCCAATAATTTGTTCTGACCAAAACTAGTTTTTTTCTCCCCATCGATCTAAATTATTTTATAACAACAAAAGGCTTCTTTCAAATTTGATAAGTGGTTTATAGAGATAAAATCGAGGTATTTCGTTGTGCATTTCATACTTATTTCAATATTTTATTTTATTTAATCGGATAGCGTGGATGAAAAAAACAATAATGATATATGCTATCGTAATCATCTTTACATTATTTTTTACGCACTATGGAAAAGCTAAAAGGAGGGTAACATGTTTAGTGTGATAATTTGTAAGCAAATGACTCGACAGATTTTCATATTTTATGGCTCAGATTATTTATTCACTGAGATCTCGTGATTTGTTTGTAACAACTATACCTCACAATAATGAAATTAAGTCGGTTTAAATCTGTAGGTCTTTTTTTTGGAACCTGTTTTGAGCAAAATCCACAACCAATTTTGAAGTTCGATGCTTCAAGTTTCGTAACATGCCCTGTGAGATTAAAAACTCTTTATTATAATTAAATTAAATTAAATTAAATTTAAGTTCAAAATATTGAAATAATATTTTATTATATTTTGTAAACTTCTTAAAATATTGAGTTCTCCTGGTGGCAGAGTGTCAGATAAAGTCAGCGTATATTACCATCCGGTAACCTACCTCTACAACTCGATTTTGCGAAACTTGTTTATTATCACGTGTGTTGAATAACGAAAGCTGCCGAAACGAGGCATGGGGATGTTTGTATTTACATGTTACCAAGTACCTACCGCTTTTTCGCAGCATCAACGGAAGAATTATTTTGTAAACAAATATTACATTCAAGTCCAAACTGCCTTCAGAATATTGAATAAATACATAACAATTCAATGCTTTATTTTTCTCTTTCAAAATTTAGTAGCCATTTTACTTGGAATGCTGATTATAGCTTCCAACTCAGGTTGGAGCAACCCTTACAGAGCCTTGAAGGACGGACGCTTTACCTGATATGACAGATAAGGGAAGGCCAATATCCCTAAGGGAATGAGCCCCTGCCCTACTGTCCTAATAAAGAATATCACCTCGCTTTATCAGCTGATCCAATTCTTGATCCTCCTCGTACCATTTCCTCCTTCCTTCACTTTTCATATCAATTTCATTCTATTTCTTTAAATAATTTTCTTATTGAAAGTGATCATTAAAGGTAAGTTTTAATTAGAAAACTGATGAAAAAGATTTATTCAGAATATACTACAAAGTATTTTCAAATCTACATTGAATTTTGAAAATAATATAAGACTTTTTTGTATAGGTAACTGTTTATAAAAAATCTGGTGTGTGATTAGTGTGGTATTTGCATAAATAATTATAAAAACGACTGCGAAATAAACCCATCCGTACTGAGAGAAGAAATGTAAATACCTCCTTAAAGATATTCGTGAGTAATTAGAGTCTATAAACAATGAAACTTATAGTAGTTATAGTAGTCGTGTTCCTTCAACAATCAAATGGAATTCAAGGGTATTACTGAAATACATTAATATATTTTTAAAAGGAATCTGAGGAATATGAAGTAAAATAAAAAAAATTTTCTCAGTATTTTGAGCATAAATCGTTTCAAAACGCTCAAAGGATATTACTGAATAACTTAAAGAAGACTTCAAACTTAAAAATTAGTTGTGCGGTTAGATTTATATCATTTATTATACAATAATTTCTCAGTATTTTGAGGTTAAATTGTTTCATTAAAATCATGGAATCTCATTGAATAATTTGAGACATTAACAGGTTGTAACACAGAACCCTCCGTGGTACGATGATAAAAATATAGATATTGATCATATGATGTCTGCTGACATTATTTTTTTTTTTTAAACCAAAGTTAACAGATACCAAGTGAACAAATAAATATAGAGTAAGCCAATATAGAAAATGAATCCAATCAGTGATTAAAGAAAAATATTTAGTAAAACTAAAGAACTCTGAGATAGTGTTTGTTGGGAAATGCCAAGAAATTCAATATTGTATATTGAAGGACACGACATACAGATAAAGCTTACTTAATGATCAAAACATTAAATTGCTTGAATTTAATTTTTAGTCAGATATAATATGTCTATGTGTTGATAATTATTAATTTAACTGTGAAATATAATATTAATTAAATATATATTAATATCTTGATTTTTTTTAAAATTTTCTATGAAGAAATAATTGCATCCAAAAGTTTTAAAATTGTATTTTGATCTTTCTTTCAAGATGGGAGTTGATTACAAAAAATAAGGGTTTTTTTTTTTTAACCTACGGAAGTATCCTTCCTAATTATTATTAACATTTCGGTGCATTTAAAATGAAGTTAGGTGAAAACAAGGGTGAGAGAGACGAAGCTTGGTACTATAGTACATTTCGACATCTAAACAAAGTTGCTGTTTTTAAGATTGTAATTACCACCTCCTTAGAGATTGGCTAACATCACGAAGAATGATAATGAAATTTTTAAGGCTACATTGGAAAGAATAGAAAAAACAAAATAGACATGGCAATGGAATTCAGTGGTGAAAAGTTTAATTGCAAAAATAAATTGTAGTAAGATAGTCCCGATGGCGATTAAAAAGGTACAAATATAGCAGAAAAAACTATTTATTAGTACCCGACGTTTCTTCTCTTTTGCTGAGCTTCATCGTGGCTGTGTCCAAAGGTTGAATGAATCAAGGACTCTCAGTCCTGATGAAGCTCTGCAGAATAGAGACGTCGGCTATGATAGTTCGTTTTTTGACCGCCAACCAGACCATCTTCCAACAATCATAGCATACGGTCAACTAACAATGACCGAATGTTATGATTGTTGGAAGATAAAAAATTCGAATAAAATAAAAACGTATTTTTATGATAAACATGATGTCTACGGAGCAATAGAATTTAATAAGTCAAACCATTTTCTTTCTTTTCAGTTCTTAAAATTATAAGTTCAAAATCTATATCTTTTAGAAATAGTATCAGTCCTTTATTGAAGAACTTTCCGTAACAGATTCCAATCTTCTGGAAACTATTGATATCTTTAGGAAGTAAATTAAACCAGGAATTCCTTATCTGAGAACACTGAAGATCGAAGGGTAGAATGGTATTTGGTAGGCTGAATACTTCGAATAATTGGTTCGCCCTCCATCGGGTCTATATCCTCACCAACTTTTCAAACATCTCCATATAGTCATCAAAATGTCTAAATTGAAAATGGTCAAGGTTGACTAATTTAATCACAAAAATTTGGAAACAGTTGCAAGAGAAATGAAACTGATCACCTAGCGAATTACAAGATGGAAACAAGGGAAAAATCTCTTCTTGAAAGTTCAGATGTAAAGAAGATTGAGAATTGGGCATGAAAACTTCATCTATGAATAACTAATGAGGTGCCTGGATCCTAGCAAAAGAGATTTGTTGTTAATCTTTTGTCCTAAAACAGTTATCTGTTAATAAGACAAAGTCTAACTGCCAGAAGCATACGCAACGCGTTTTGTGTTCCAACGTCTCTGGCTGAAATTTGTTCCAATTAGCACAAAAAGAACCGGTTCTGATAATCAAAACTCTGATGTTTGAGCATGTGTAGTAGTCCTAGCACTAATCCTGTAATAGGTAATACAAATTTGTATAATGTAATTACTATTAGATTCATATATTATAGCTCAACTATTTATTATAAAAATAGAAATTATTTACTAAGCAATTAATAGTCAACGTTAATAGGTGAGGACTGCTATAAATCAAATATTTAGGATTAAAAACAATCGAAGAAAATTTCTTTAGAACTCAAAAATGCTCGTTAGGTAAGAACAAAATTAAATGACCAAAATCAGTTCTTTAAAACTTTGTTTTGGCTTTTAACTTGGCTAAATAAACAAAGATACTAACAAAGATTATTCCACGATATACAATACATTTGAAAATAAGAGGAAATAATATCAATTTCATCACATCTTATTTTCGAACACAAATGTTTTTTCTTTGCCTTGGTTACTAATTCTCGAGGCTACACAGTAAATGTTTTTCTACGGAAGTACTTTAATAGACCATTACTTTTGATAATCGTTAGTCACAAACATAAAAAAAATTTGAACACATGGCCTTGAGCTTCACATCTAATTCAACTGAACTCAATTAAACATATACTAGAATAACTTAATAGTGTTGTGTTCGTATACATAAAAAAAAAATGTCTTTAGTGCCACCTATGATCCACATGGTTTGGGATGCCATTTTCTCCTCCTTCAATTTTTTATTTTCATTCAATGATTGTTAAAAAACGGTGTTATAAATGTTTTTTCATTGGAATAAAACAGTATTAATTAAATTCCTGAGGTTCACAACGAACCTTGCTTTCGGACGAAAATTGTAACACTCTCTGATGAGCGGTTTGACGCAAATTCGTTTTCCAGAAATTCATTTCGCAGCAATGGACGTAGGTTTACCGCATCGGATTCAGGCTATGACACATTTACATGAAAGAGACATTCTCTTTCCCGATTCGCATAATTTTGGAAAGCTAAACTATCCTCAACCGCTTTGTATGAATGCTTCCATTATTATTTGTTTAATACGATGTCTGTAAAAAACTACTCTGGTATAAAAAAGAAAAAGTTTATATAAAAATATTTTCAGGCTATAAAGCATTTTTTTCATCTGCTTATTTGACAAACTTTTATGTTCTCGTGAAGTATCTGCATGCGGCGTTTTACTGCAATTTAGGAAGGGTAGTGATATGCCTGTAGCGATACTGGTACTATAGAATCATTTATTTATTTTGATTTATTTGCTTTTTAATATTGACTATAAAATATAGTAGTTGGTGTAGCAACTTTATTATATAAGCAGTGATTTAGAGGCAATATAGGCCAAGTAATAAGGCCTCGAGCCATTTCCCTCTTTATCTAGAATACCACGTTATGATTTAGCCAGACAAAAGATGCTCATCTATGCTATAAAAGGTATAAAACATATTCAAAATATATACGAAGATATAATGTAAATTGTATATGTGTAATGTATTACATTATATTATTATGTATTCTGTAACCATATAAAAAATAAAGAGGTTTGAAAAAAAATAAATATATATATATAACATAGTCTTCCAACAAATGAACGTTATACAAAACGGGCTTGTAGCTTGTACACAGCTTGGTGTAGGACTGAAACCTAAGTCTGGGGGGTGGAAGAATAATATTTGTTCGTTGGTTAAACTCACCAAAATAATTAATTTAGATCTGGAAGTAAATCTATGGATTCCAAACAACTGAACCCGGGTTTACACCCAGAAGAGAATCGACCTCGTGCAAAAACCATAGGCAATAAAACCTCACGTAATGGTCATCCCTTTCAACTGATATTTTTCAGAAGTCTAGGCCTGAAATATAAGAATTTCGAACCCTTTCCAATGATTACCTCCTTTGACGGACGCGGAGAACCAAAAAACCCAATACAGCGGATACACCACGGCAGACAAATCTGTAGTTGACCTGATAGCTCTGTGCGTTTTTGGCCCAAACAAAATTACAATAATATTTACAATATTTAATTTTCAGTAATTTAATAATGAATTACTTTTCAATAGGAAATATGTGGAACACTCCTGCTTCAATTATGATAAGCTTACTGCCATTTTGAATAAAAGAGCAGGAAGTTCGTGCTTTCCTGTGCCCTTGACCCGCCTCATGTAATGTTTGTATTAAACCTTTTCCAATACGATGCAATCATTAAAGGATTCGCCGATAAATAGGCCGTACTTTAGGATTATCTCCATCCTAGCTTAGTACCAGGGTCGTCCCCGATCAGAACAATATCCTCTAGTAAAGGCATCTAGTCATTGGCCTAGTTCAAAGGTGGAAGCAGAAGAATAAAGTTCAGATAGAAGGGCTACTATGTAAGAAATCATATAAGCATATAGCATATAAACTGTATATACTGTATACATATTACATTGCACATAGTCACTTTTTTGGAAGAAGGATGGACTTGGAGCCTAAATCCTATTCTAAGCAAACAAATAAAAATAACTGAGGTTCATGCATTTTCCTTGCATAAAAATAATTAACAAATAAAATACAAAGTGCCTCATATTTGATATATATTTTGGATACCTCAGAAATTCAAAGAACGCTGAAATCAAGAATTTTCAAACATCAAGGGTCTAATGAAAGGAATATGGTTCGGGTGGGGTCAAAAAAACTCAAATAGTAGAATTATACTAGGCTCAATAAAATAGTATTATTCTACTATTTGAGTTTTTTTGACCGCACCCGGACCATACTCCTTTCATCTTTACACACGGTCAATCAATAATCTTCCATTAAGGCTCTAAGTTGCAACTTATTAAAACAGATATTATATATGCCAACACATCGTAAATAATCAGATTTGGAATTTACATTACCTTAAATATATTATGCATCAAATAACTTATTCAAACATTGGATATGATAAACATATTAAAACAAGTTTCGGTAAGCAATGAACGAAAGAAAAGTTGAAATGCGGTCAACGTCCTTCCTGGAGGACGCGGGTGTGCCATCCTTCCGCTGCGCAATATCATGTCAAATATAATGTTCATTGGAACCTAATTGTATTTTTTACTTGCTTTTGGCATCTTATTTCATGTCAATCACTAGCATATACCACTGAAGTATACATTCAGAAAAAAATATTTGTATGGTCCCTCATAAATGAATCTTGACACTCTTACTCTAGTAAGGAAATAAATAAAGGAGCCACTTCTGCATACCATATTAACATGGGCGTACCCCGAGGGTGCGACTGCCCCGCCCCCTAGGAGTGAAAACAGATTAATAATTTCATAAAAAAATATTTTAATTTTTTAATAATCAAGCAAATACTATTTTTGTAACTAATAAAGCACTGCGACAATTATATACATTAGTCTTAAAATTTTAGTTTCATACATGAAAAATTACGCTAACTGACGACATACAATGTTCTCAAAACCGACGCCAACTACGGATAGGTAGAATCCAAGTAATGGAGTTTTGTGCAGTTCTACATGTGCCGAAACTGAATAAGAAGTTTCCAAACTAAATGCTGCGGTCTGAGAAATTGGGTAAAAATAGCACACAGTTCGTACTTAAGAAGGTTATTGCCCATATCTCTGAAACTATGCATTTCATAGGACAAAGAATATCTTTTACAAAGTTAATTTAGATAAACTTTACTACACATTTGTTATTAAGGGTTTATATTGTACGAACAACATTTAAGGAGCTAGAGTAGGTATTCAGTACACAGGAGTATCAGTCTTTTACTTTGTTCTATCGTTGAAATGCATAGTCGTAAGGACTAGAGGGGGAGGGCGCCATGTAGTGGCATGATATCCACGTAACCTCAACACCACCAAGGGAGTAAGCTGAGAATCAGATTAAAACATGGCGAATCCATGACTGGTGGTGTCCTGTTGGGTTTTTAGCGAGCTGATTCTTTTTGGTACCACAGTTAATTGAAGACTTGGCTGGCTAAGAAGTCGGTACCGAGCTTGTTGAACGGTCTACTCGGACCAGAGACTGGCCATCTTCCTACGTTGAGCAGCAGCGGCACACCATCCAGAAGGTGGCCCATCCCACTTGGCGATGAGAGAGCAGTAACACGGGTAAGATCATTTTTATCAAGTAAACAATGATCACCCTCATCACATCATCTTCACATCTCACCATTAAATTATTTTTCCTCTTATCTAAATCCTGCTAAACCATATTAACATTATTATAATCTTTTCGGCCTCCCCACTCCACTAGTTATTTTACTTTATTCTAATATATCAATTTATCTCAATATCACTTTTCTTTCTCCAACTAAACCCCTTCTGATATGGAACACTAATCTAGACTTGTATTTGACTCCTTCATAAATTGAAATTTGAGAAAGGTCAAGTCAAAACAGAAGGTTGCAAATTGAACAAATTTGTGTATTTAACAAAATACGACCTTCTCCTTTCGATCTTAATAACTCATAATCTATGCATTTCTCGAATTAAAATGCAGTTGATTAGTGTTATCAACTAGTTTTCGAATGGTAGTTGATAGCATAGGAACAAAAATTATTACAGCTCATATTACTCCACTGACTCATACAATTATAGACAGATCAACATGTGAAGCAGATAAGGGGGAAATATTAAGCAGAGGGAACTACAAATTCGATTGATAAGCGAGTAATGAAAACCTCTTATCAGGTTGAAACTCAAATGTTATGAAACACAGGATAAATCGTAAATATTTTCATTCCACTACTGGATTTCGAAGATGTTTTCAAATAAAACACTAAAATTAAAAACACTTTTGGATACCATCGTTTAAACTTTTTACTTATAGCTATTGGTTAATACAATACCGATTGCAAGAATTTTTTAACAGTATTAAAATGTTATTGTTTATGTATGAAACACAGGATCCTTTTCTATTGGATTATATTAATTCGATTAATCAGTAAGGGTATTCGTTATGTAAACGGATCAACCGATTTTCAGCTTTAATGGCTCACATCACTTAGCCGAGAATGTTTTGAAACAATTTGAGCTTCTAATTGTAAAAAGATAAAGTTATATTTTAACGATCTTCGACTTTGAAGTTGCATATTTAGTTGAGCTTGAATTCGTGGTTTGAGCTCTACGCCCATTCTTGTGCTAGCTCGTGACCCAGTTCCTCAAATCAATGTGAGGTCATTTTAAAATATGATTATTGTCGTACGCCTAAAGTAATGGTTAGATTATCTTGTAAATATGATATTTTCTTCGACTCATTAAGGTCAAATTATTTAGCCTCAACCCAGGATATGTTCTAAAACTCCATCTCCCGTGAGCCAAGAAGAACTCCTGGCGTTACAAGAGACCACTTTGGTGCAATACCCTTGGCTTGGAGCCGGCGTGAAGACCAGGGTCCCCGAACTGGATGTTTCAAGTGCGGACACTTTTCGAGACAATGCCCTTTGTGTACGGTAGGCTGGAATTGGGACAGAGGGGACAGATGGAAGTTAAAGGCCCCAGAGAAGAAGTGAATCCTATGTGAGCTCTTCCCATTTTATTCTCGGTCGCCCTTTTCAACGATATTGGCACGATAGGCTTCACTAGCAATCCACGACTCCAATCTCAGTAGGTTTCATAAGCTGATTTTTTGATCGATTACGTCATTGGCCGGCTTAAATTGGAGTCCGATCTGACGGTGGTGTCCATTTCATCATCTTCACCTTATTTTTAGCCGCAATCCTTTTCCCCTTATCCCGCTTGTAGTTCTCCAGTGTTTGTGCTCTCGAGCCTTACCTCGGTATTACCCAATAGAGTATTCTTTTCTCCAATTATTAATAAATAAAATATCATTCATATAAATTCATTGTTGTAAACAGATCAATCTCTAGGAAACAATAGTGAAAAATACGTTTGTGTATCAGGATACACATCGATCTATTCTGATAAATGAGATACTGAGTTTTCTTTCCACATCATACTTCACCACTTTGAATAAAGAACCACGAGAAGAGAATAAAGGAAAGCCCGGATGAAATGGGGAGAGTAGGGGATGGATAAACCTTCAAAAGAAAAAATAACACAAGGATATGGACCGGATTGGGGGAAAGCATCACATCTTAGGTTCCCTAATGCATATCAATCTTATCATCAATCCCGCCTTCTCCTGCGTAGGCCTTCTTCTCATCAGTATTTTTAAATACTGCTCTGCTCGTAGTATGAATTATTTAACTGAATATTAATTTTTAGTTTCATGACAATATTGTTTATTTGATTTTTTTTTCATAAATCACGTAATACTCAAAAAAACTATTCCGTGCTAAGAGTCCCAAAATGAGAAAATTCCTGCAGTAACCATAAAACGTACAATATAAAACTACTATCAATATGATTCAACTTACTATCGTGGTTTGGTTGAATTTGAAGCTAGGGAAGAAAGATACAATTCCTCAAAAATCTGACCTCGAATATTAGCAAAAAGAAAGCATAAAAGTTAAGTGTTGTGAGGTTATAAACTGCAAAAGTTCTCTTTCAATGCGCCTACATGTTGCAGTTAGCTGTCGCGCGTTCTCTGCTAGAAGAGGCGAGTATCAATCGAAACCTGATAGTACGACAGTACTGTCATTACATCATATGTCATTGTTTACACGATATTAATGTCTAGCTGTCGCTACTACCGTCACTGTCTGTGGTATTTTAATTGTATTCACTAGAATTAGATTTGATTACCTCCATAGATAGGTTTATATGATTGTAATGAAAAGCAAATCAAATTAATCAACATTCATTAACTTTTCTGAGAACTATCATTCCAAAGGTTCAAATTTGAGTAATTACTAGAGAAGAATTATTTGCTATTCATAACCTCCCCCCAACTACACTCTGTTTTGCGGTCAGCCTTTATGAATAATTAACCAGCTCTATTATTCGGATATGATTGAATGTTGTTTCGTCTGGTTATCCCACCCTATTGTTCCTGGATATTAACTGACTTTTCTGGAAAAAAAAACTAATATTCAATTTTATATTCCAGTGCTTTGAAACTTCGAATTAAATTTTCACAAAAATATAAGATTGTTCACTCGGGTTCTCAACATCTTATTTGTTGTGTCCACTTTATGATTTTATTTTGGACCTCGAAAACATGTTTAAATTCCATTAAAAAACAGGTTTTTGCAAAGACATTTTTCTTTTAGCAGCTAAATATTTCATGGCTACGTCCAATTTCATTGATAACTAGGAAACTAGAAACAATAAAATACTACAAAAAATTAGAAACTAAAAAAACAGTGTATGTTAACAGCAAAGACATCGAAGATACAAATGCATTTTCAGGAAAAAAAAGAAAATAACTTTCTTTCTCAACTATTCTGCATGTTTCTTTAAAAACTGGATCCGAATTTCAGGTTTTTAATTCGCATTTGTAAATGAAAGCATTTTTTTTATTTTTTATTTTCGTTAGTCGCCTTGTAAGGTGGAAAACTTAAATTTTTTATTGAGCACCGCCAAAATATGTAGAATCGTTGAGACAAATCTTCTACACTTTTTTCTTGAAAAAAAAATTTTTTAAATGTTCGATAACTTTTTTATAGCGCGCAAAAATAAAATGTAATGTACACGTTTTTCAAGAAATTGTGGTTACTATTATTCATGATTCAGTATAAGAATCTTTATTTATAGGGAGGCAAAATTCTTAGATTTCTAGCGATAAGCAAAAAAATGAAAAAAGAAATAAACAAACAACGTTATAATTAAGAATTGGAACCAGTAGATTTGTATCTATAATTATAACTTTTTTTTAATTTTTATTTTCTCTAACCACGTTTGGAGCTTTCCCTTTAAAAACATCCGTCCATCATAAGATTTTTTATAGACTTTTAAGAATGAAGAATTCCCATGATAAAATAATTTTATATATGTTCTTTTAGTTGTCGTGACTGTTTTTGTCGATCGGAATTAACGCTCGTGAACAAAAAGGACAAGCTATCTTAAAGGTTACCAACCTTTTTTTACTAAAGCCACCTGATAAAATATATTTAGGTTGAACCGCAAACAAAATTCAATCCTCACGAGCTAATTTGAATCAGTTCCGTGTTTTATGCAGAATACTCAGGTGTGGTTCCACTCTAAATAATTAACAAAAATGAATATGTTGATTGAGACCGAAGGTGTAGAAGCAGCATTCGGAAGAGATGTAGGATCGAATCAGGTTGTGAGATTTGACATTTTAATTAAGCTTACAACTAACCGTAGATTAACCTGTCTTTTTTGTCGTAAATATGTATGTTACTTAAAACTTAAAAATAAGTCTTTATCTGCCTGCTTGAAACCAAATGACCCTGAAGATAGTACGTGGCTAGTAGAACACACTAGGCAGATTTGACAGTGTTCTTTCTTAAAAAATGAATTTTTATTAGCTGTGAATCTAATTTAAAAACAGCATATTATCAATAAATAATCTGATAAAGGAACAATTAAATTAATATCGTATTATACTGATTTTAATGATTGATGTTACAGTAAACCTTAGTTACTAAAACAATATCAAACAAATAGCATGGAAAAGTTTTAAACGAGCTCCACAATATTTTAAATAACTAGTAGCGGATGTGGCTGTTCCCACAAGGTTAGAACGTGAATCGCATTTCCGCCGTTGCTGAATCTGTTGAACGATCTCAGTTTACATAATGCAAAATAATCGATAGGTGCACGCTATTGGAATCAACTCTATTTTAGAACCGGCGAAAATTGCATAGTACAGAAGGCAAATTGTGCCAGAAATCACGCAAAGATGAGAGAAAAACATCAAACACCAAGCTTCACCAATTTGTGAGTCAACTCTACACTAGATGTGTAGATGTCTCATGCTATCTAAATGCATTTTAAACCAGTGCCAAATCAATCCAACCGGTATTTCTTACTCTTTATGTGATGAGTGGTGAGTTTACCCGATTTTCTATAGGAGATCAAATGAACTTTCCAGTCGAATGGTTGTTTTATTTATTACGAACTTGACCAACTAGCCAAGACTATTAATGACTTATATTTTAGTGGATCTCGAGGATCATTCAGGGCCAGCACCAATCTCTGGTAAAGCTGAGATTTAACTAAGATTTGTCCAAGACTTAACCTCCGGTAACTCATGATTTTAGATGTATCAAATTTAAATCTATGGTCTTGCGTGTCTGCAATGTGTCATGAAAGCAGTCTCAATTCTGGCACAAACCTCGAGTTTGTCGTATCACAGCATTGCGGAACAATCTGTAATAGATAGATATAAGTAATGTTTTAATTGTAATAGTTATAAATCTTAAATACGTTATACTGTGTACCCTGTTTTTTAATAATAAGTTGAAGGAATTGATTGTTCTTAGAAACTTTTTTCCATTGAAGGGCATGACTATGCAAATGATAAAGTTGCAAATCGTCACCTCGATATATAGGGTTTTTTTTTTAAGCCCGATAGAACTTGAAATTGTAAAAAATAACACAAAAAATTAAATTGTAATCAAAATTTTTTTTTTATTCGAAAGATCAATACGTGACATTAACATTTGAAAATGATTTCGGGCATATGGGCACCGCGGCTGTTCTTGACGAAGCGCATTCTGTAAAATTGTGTTCAGCGATGAGACGCATTTTTGGCTTAACGGGTTTGTTAATAAGCAAAATTGCCGCATATGGTCGTGCGATTTGACACCTCTCGATTATTTCCTGTGGGGCTACGTGAAGTCACTGGTTTATGCTGATAAACCAGCAACAATTGACGCCTTGGAGGCCAGCATTGTTCGTGTTATTCGTGACATACGGCAAAAATTGGACGTCCAGAATGCGCTTCGTCAAGAACAGCCGCGGTGCCCATATGCCAGAAATCATTTTCAAATGTTAATGTCACGTATTGATCTTTCGAATAAAAAAAAAATTTTGATTACAATTTAATTTTTTGTGTTATTTTTTACAATTTCAAGTTCTATCGGGCTTAAAAAAACACCCTATAGTTGTCAATTGACTGATCTTCAAGATCCACTAAAATAAATATATGTAAATCTCGGAAAATGGTATGTGGGTTTCTAAGTATGTTAAGTGTGTGAACAGCGTAACTATGGCGTAAGGATAAGGCGTAAGAAACTGTAACTACATATTCAAGGCATGCTGTAGGTACATATTACAGCATGATATTACATAAAATACGAAATTAAAAAAAATAATATCCTATACATAATATAAATATTAACTATGAGAAACATTTATAATTAACTAAAGCAGAAAATTGTAGAAATAGAGACAGTAGTAACTCAAAAGGTTTAGCATACCTGGGAAAATGTTGATATTTGTTAGCCGTACCTAGAGAAACCCTAAGATGAGAATTTATATAGCAACAGAGAAATAAAATATTAAGATTTGAATTTTTTGTGTGTGATATAACATAAGTGATAGTTATGGGATGCACGTACTATTTTTTTACTTCCCATTGTCCCAACTTCCCATAAATAATTTTAAAAATCGTCCGCGCTTTTTTTTTTTTTTTTTATGTTGTACATACTTATTAACATATTTATATGTTACATACATATTTATATATTTTTTAAACAGGGAATATTTCGTTATGAATAACAGCGTCAAGCCTATTATTTATATTTTGTATGGGCAAGTTAGCAGTGAGTGAGTAAAAGTGCCCTAGAAAGGATTAGATAGAATTCCAAAGGAGGATGGGGTAATTTATTTTAGATTAGCTTTAATCTATGGACTATACAGGGTACATGGAAACTAGACTGAAGTTTTCTAGCTAAAAACCTAGTCGAAGGAGCCTTTACACAAGCATTCCTTCTCACGCCTTTCATTCGAGGTTCATCCTTAAGTGTGAGAACTTCTCCAGATGTGAATAAGAGTCTGACTTGAGAGTCAGAACAAAAGGAAACTATTTGAATGTGCTGAAGTAACAGATTTCAATATTTATTTTATTAATCTCTCATACTAATGGATTATAACCTTATTAGTCCATTATAATGTAAGTTCAATATTTAATTACATATATTATGTATATGCAAAAAGGTAAAGGTGGTTTTGTTTTAGTTTTTCCAAAACATAAACGTTCATTCTAACAGGTATTCAGTCCGTTATTTCGATTTTGTATTTAGTCTATTTATATTTAGTGTTAATTGTGCCTTAAGTGTTTATGAGGATGGATTAATATGAATTTAAGTTTTGTATTACTGATTTTTTTTTATAGCCTGGTTTGTATTTTGTTCTATAAATGAACTATAGTGATCATTTCTTTTAGATTTCGCTTGAAGTTGGTTTTTTCCCTATGCATGATTTTAGGTATATGAAATTTAAATCCTGTTTGTCTGAAATGTGTGGTGAGAGCAGTTTGATCAGGTTTGTTGACATAAGATCTACTACTTTATTTTATGTAATTTTAGTATTTAGTTGATGATAAATTTCACACTCGGCTCATTAAATTAAATGTCTTTTTGGACATTGGCTAGTATAATGTATATATCTTCCAGAGTGAATCTTAGTTTGCCACCATTTCTATTCTATTCTATTTCCCCATTAGAGTTTCTAACAAAAACTACATCTAAAAATCATATTTTGTTCTCAAATTCTAACTATATCCAATATTTACATAGTTTTGATTACAAATATGTAGTTTTTTAAATAATTATTTGAAGTAATTTATTTTTAAACTTTTTTTTTATAGTAGGGTATCATTAGATGCAAACAATAAAGTTTCGAAACGTCGCCTCTATATAGTTGTCTTATTGACTGATCCTCAAGATCCACAAATATACATATTATTAACAGTCCAGAAAAAAATTTTTGTTACATACACACGCGATTACGTCAACCATATACTTTAATTCCCTACTTCCTAGCCTATATCATTAAAACTTTTTTTATTTTTGCTCCAAAAATGTTTCCAAGGTGGGTTACTATTGCAAAAACAGTATTTTTAATTAGCTATGGTTTTTAATTTTACTTTATGTTATTTTTTATTGGTTTAAGGTGGTTATAATAATGCAATAGTAAGGAAATCAAGTGAAATAAAATAATAAATTCGATATTGTATTATAACTGAAGTTATTTCTTTTTGCTGGAAGAGTGGGTTTACATACAGCTAGAGGTAATGGATAGTAACTATCAAAGCTATTCAACATAGTTCCAGGGAGCAAATTAAACAAGTGTACTACAAAATGGGTAGGTGTTTTAGTAATTGATTCAACTTTATTTTATAATTACCTCATTCACAACATAAGAACAAAAAAAAAGTAGAATTATTGGAAAAATAATAGAAAAAAAATACTGTGGAACAAACAGAATATGCGTTGTAGCGATCCAAAAAAAAGTTTTCGCTGTGAAATATAGTAAATGGTGAGCCATAAATAAAAAAATTAAGTTAAATAAATATGAAATTAAAATATTAACAATATAATAATTTGAATAAAATTTTAGCGTAGAAAAGTAATTTAATAGTAGTTCACAATTAACCAAAAAAACATAGGAAACTGGTTGAAATTTCCCTAAATAAGAGCATAACAGCGACAATATCTTTAAAATTTAATAGAACCCAGGCATAGTGACCAACAAATAATTTATAGTTTTGTAAACCACAATATTAACAATATGTATGTACTTATTAATAAATAAGATATTTAACTAACTTTTCATGAAATATTATATATTTTAAGAAGCAACTCAGCCTTTTTAGCTAACACACTCATTTTTATGAGCATTAATACTTGTATGATTTTCCTAAAATAATTTTTTTTTTTAGAGATATGTTATATTGTTTAATTAATTCCTTTGAGCTATAATGTATTAATGCATAGGGGTCTGTTCCTCACGTTTTAGGTTCATATTAGATCCATTTAATAATTGTTTATTTATTTATATAGGTAAAGATTGTCGCTTCTAAGAGGGCAAATTTCCAGTCTACTTGCCTCTTGTATCCTATTTTTCCCGCGCACTCATACTAACTTATTATTTATTAGGAATGAAATATGAAATGAGAAAGACTTAAGGATAGCCACTGTGTTAATTATTAGGGCGATTACTAATTAGAAAAGTAATCTGATGTTCCACATTAATTTTATCTCAGCACATGGCTAGAAACTGGCACGCGCATGCACAGTACGGTTTTTCTGATTGATATTCAGTATTGTGCATGCACCTGCGGGTTAGATTATAACTTTGATTTGTGTTGAAACAAGAAAGTAAAAAAAAAATAAATAAATGAAAAAAAATCTATTGTTAGTACTATAAAGTTGGAATGTTTTTCATTAATTGATGCGGAATCAAACAGAATCTCATATCATAGCATTCTGAAGTGTATTGTGCTTGCTAGTCAAACCATATGCTTGAGTCAAATCAGTAATTCAGAAACCCATAGAAAATTTACATAACTTATAAATCAGCTATTCAGATCCAGCCGTTATTTCTTATGGTTAGTGCCACTATAAAGGACTCGGCTAAAATGAAGCGCTTATTCCGCTCACGTACAGAATACAGTAGGGCATCGAGATAACAGAGCCCTTTTCGATAAACCCAAAACCGGCTAAGTCTTGACCTAAATAGGAACTTTTCAAAATTCTAGTTTAGGTACAACAGCAAATCTTTTGATTTAGAAAAAAAATGATAAAAATAAAAAAAAAAACAATGATTTTTAATACACATATTCTTATGATTCCAATGTGATAAAAAATAAGGAGAAACGCAAAAATTTTTAAGCTATAGATGAGTTAAACAATAATTTTTATAATAATACCAATTTACGATAGTTACAATCCTGTTAATAGTCATTTTAATACTGTTTTTATCTACATTTAAGGTATTTTGATTGTTTTATGTAGTTTAAGGACTAAACAAAATGATTGGTATTAAGGATTTTGAATGAGGATAAGGGTAAAAACGTACTAAGAGATAATAATAAAAATCAGTTTCAATTATGTATTCATACTCAATTATATAACATCCACATCAGTATTCATCAACAAAATTATATAACATTTTCCTTATTCGTACCCTTTTCTTCCTTATCAATGCTATTTCCTCCATTACACTCTCTCATACTACCTCCTCTCTCCAGTGATCCACAACAGACGTTCAAGCTTACACAAATGCAGTGCAAATTAAACGAAATTATCAATAAATAGAAATACAGAAACAAATAAAATAGCCACTATTTAAATATTATTTTAGAAAAATTTAAAAAGAAATAAAAAAGGTAAAAAAAACTACAAGATAAATTAAAAAGCATACAAACAAGTTAAACAAAATAAATAAATATGTTTAAAAAAACATAAATAAAAAGCAAAAAAAATTAATTAAATAAAATGAATAATATCAAATGTCCTCAGAGCTGATGGTGTATAATGCCCAAGGAGTCCAAAATAATATTTTCACTCAAATCGCTATAGCCCCAAATCTAGGTCTTTCAAGAAGCTGCTTGTTCTATTTGCTATTGTTTAGTGAGATCCAAATAAGAGACCTCTCATGGTGAACACTCTCTTTTAAAAGCCTCGCGGATTTTTTCTTTAAAGAAAGGAATGCATTTTTGGTAAATTTCCTTCTTTTCCCTTTTCACTGTACCCACCTAATCGAGGCTATTATTTTCAAATCTCACAATCAAATCTAAGACCTGAGCCGTGCTTCCAGTTTTATGAAACTATATCTGCGTATCTTACGGATGCGTAGATGTCTATACAATAAAGTTCGTCGGAGCAGATGAAGTCCTTTTGTTTTTTTTAGAAACTTCATCAATTCATCTTTGACCCTGTCGTGTCGGCGTGTTATGAGGAGAGTTGAGACTTTTCCCCAACACATGGGCTGGTGGTATATCAGACTCTGCCGCATTTGCGACAGAGGGACCCGACTTCTTAATTCCGTCCAATTTAGCAGCTATATAATATATGTCAAAGAGAATTAAGGTCCATTCATACTTTCTGTTCTTTTTATATAGATACATAGAAAAACAATAGTCGTATGAAGTGCGCCTTCAACTTGCGGCCAGGTGTTACTCCAATTTAGGATATGCTGGTTGGGTTGTTAAGTGAATTGTATTAAGGAACATTAGTCGAAAGAAAAAAATTTACATGTTGGTAGGGGAATCTAAAAACAAAAGTTTGGTTAGATTATGTTAACAAATTTTGATTTGGTTTCTACTGAAAATTGCTGCTATTGTTGAATTTATTTAATAATTATGAAGATAAAAGTCCGGGTGAAGTAAAAGAAAATTAGGAGTAAAACTTCTTTCAAGTGAATGGTGAGGCATCGTATTTTCTCCCAGCATTCTCCTCTCTTCTCCTATTTTTTCTTCTCTAGTCTGAGGACTACTCCTTGGGTATCTACTCACATGATGAGGTTTAATTCAATTAAAAGAAAACAAAACGATCTGAACCCAGATGGCTCTTGCACTTTGTCTTCTTCTTCTGACAAAGGTCACTGGTGAAATAAGATCTTTCAATCGGTCACTAGATGGCGCTAGAATACTTATGTTACGGGGTGGGAGAGAGCTCTTTCATATTTTAGACGAAACAATAGTTGAATTCTCACTTTCACTTCCGTTTCCGTACATTATTTCTAATTTTATAATATTTATAAACATCATAAATATGGATTTAAGTGTGATATTTTTGTGAAATAGAATCTGTGAGTAACTCTCAGAAACAACTCATCAGTTTTCGCCACAAAACTATGGCCTCATTACGTCGTTGAAAGGCATTATATCCAAACAATATGAGTCTGTTCAAAAGCGACTTCTACCACCTTTCTCTATAGCCTTTTGTTTATTCCAAATAAAGCTTTGTATAACAGTCACTGGGAATAACTCTGCAGCATTCATGATAAGTTTGGAAGCTGAATGTAAATTGGATTGCTCCAGTGTTGGGTGACAAATGCAGAGGGTTTTAAAGTTATCTCCGTCCAAGGTATATTGGTTTTGTCATATTTTCTTTATTCTTCCAAATACACAACTGTTATAATTCCTGCTTGTGTAACAGTCAGATTCATTTTTTTTCCTTACATAGAAGCATACTTATGTATTTTAACATTTTAAACTTCATTCATTGACAAATACTACAATCTTTTGGGCAATAATCAATAATGAAGACATATTCATACCAGAAAACACAAACAATTGCGATGAATATAACAAGTAATTTATTTTATTATTTTTTTATAAGGTAGAAAACTCAATAGATACCTAAAATATCTAGACTTTAGGAATTGTGAGACTCTAACCCACTAAAATTACCTTATTATGCACCAACCAAGCAGGCCCAACGAGTTGCTCTTCTTTCACATGGAAATGTCGGTTGTGACGTGGAGCTCATTGGTCAGTCCCAAAATTTAGAGCGTCCCTCTCTCTCTCTCTCTCTTTTAGGATCTTATTTCATTAAGAATGTATAATCTACTTGGAAGCCAAGCAAACAACACTAGATAACTTCCATATTTATACTAAATATTTAAAGGTTAAAGGAAACCTGAACTCGCTCTGTTCCCACGACTTTAGGGGTAAAGCAGTCCTTTTACATTTTAAACGCTAGTGTAACTATAGCGCAGCGTCTCTGCTACTGAGACAGTCGTGGCTGGTTGAAAGCCCTACAATTATCAAATTTATTTCATAGTAGATCTCCTGGCTCCGACTGTTTTAGCGTTTCGCGTGGATGAGAACATATCGATGTCAATAAACACCTCACAAGGAGCAGTCTATGTTAAATTCTTGTTTAGGAGGGATTTTGTTTTGAATTTTATGGAAATTACGAAATCTTGTAGGCGAATTAATGTATCATAAAATGTTTAGGTAATTATACCATGAAAAAAGAATACCACCCTTTATTTTACATCAGTTGTAGTGTGTGGTAAAATGTACTTTACAAATTTCATAATATATTCAATAAACAAGCCGTTAGCAAGAGAGAGCCAAATCACATTTACTGAATAAATAAAGAAATACAATAGAAGCAGTAATCTGCAGCGAAATGAGCCAATGACAAACTAAAATCATTCAATAATACACTTATTCTAAATCACAGAGACGTAGTTTAGTGGTTTAGTAGGTAATGAACAATTGAGAATGATTTAGGATACAGGATACATGGCTGATTTTTTAAAAATGTTTTAGAGCTTAAACTCAATTAAAGATTGAATTAATAACAATTGAAGCTTTCAAGTAAGACTGGCTTATACTTGCCTCTGAAAAAATTCCCACCCTGGCCTAATCTTTGAGATCCATCCCGTTATCAGTCTTGAATGGACGGGAAGACCTTCCTCAGAGCGGGGCCTTTCTGGCCCACGGCCCAACAAACGAAAACTATAGCTGCCAACAATGAGTGCCACGGGCTATGTACACAGCCACTCAATCCCCTAATCCCCAATGCGCAGTTATAGACGGAGCGGTGGAAAAATGTCTTAACTTGTCAATTACTGGCAGAAGACTGGTCTCTTAAATCACTCTGAACGGTGGGGATAATCTGAGAGAACGGAACAATAAGGAAGGGTCTTGGAAGGTCGCAGCGCAACTAAGTACCTTAACGTAATGTTTCCGTCAAGTGGAATGGTTATATGAAAACTTGACCCTCCACTATGGTTAGAGTACATTGGTTACCTAGAGATAACCTCTCTCCTCCCCTATATCAGAAATAACTAGGAAGAGTTCCATGTCGACTTCAAATCAATTTAGACTAGCTGTTGGAGCCTAAATCTGTTCGAATAAATCATACTAATAATTTTTAATAAATTCCAGAAATGTGCCCGCATTGAGTCGAGGTGGACCTATTAAAATACTGTCTATTATCCCCAACCACACATTGCACTGAAACTGATGCTCACGAATTGCATGGGGATTTGTCCTTAGCTCAGATTTTCAGTTTGGCCACAACCCTCAAACATCCTGAATATATTTTGGTTTTATTTTTGTTAAAGTATATCATTATAGTACTTTTTTTTGTCGTAGTGTAATTTTATTATTATTCACAGGTATTAGTTAACCCTCATTTAACCTCCTAAAAAGTGTGAGCTTCTGTTCTACGTAATTCAATTATTATTGTGATCAATTAGTAAAATAAAAATAAGACTGTTAATGACTATTGTTTTATTAAAGACTTATTAAAAACATGTATTTTTGCCACCACATTTGTTTGATTCAGTGTGGGATTAAGAAATTTATAAATTAAAAAATTAATTAACTGCTTAGTAACAGTTTTAGAACCACCTGGGCCCTGTTTCATAATAAAGTACAAACTAATACTATTAGTCTTTTAGATTTATCTTAATTCAATTACACAGACTTGTACAAAAGTAGCTTGTACTTTAGTATTTTTTAATTACTGTAACATCACTATTAATAGTCATCCCTATTATGAAAAATATAAATATTAGTATTATTACTACACTAGTTTCTACACTTGTACTATGAACTAATACTATTAACTTTCATTATGAAACAGGGCCCAGAAGGGCCTTTTCAAATGGTAGAAACTAATTTCAAAAAATATTTACATATGTATATTTCATGAGCCTATTTTTATATATAAAGCTGCATAGTGGGTTGTTTCAATTCCGCCAACACCTCTATGAGAAAATGTAATTCAAGTTTCTAAAAAAGGTTTTTTTCCATTTTTTCAAAATTGTGATTTTCTGATAAGTGATTGTGGAGTTTTTAATTATTTTAAAATAGTGTTTCGGAAATTATGTACCATTGAAACTACTGATTTAGATACAACACCGGAAATCTGATGAATGGAAGTCCTGGAAGTTCGTACGTCAGAGAAGATCTCGATTACGCCAGCTGGATGATTCATAAAAAATAAATATGAAGGGAGCAAGGTTAATGTGTAGAGAAGTTGATCACCGGCCTGAGAGGGAGCCCACCGCCGCATGTTAATAGGATTGTAGTGTCCTTCGCTGCCGTCTGAGTGGTCAAAGGTTGATCCACAGCCAATGCCATTGTTTTTCCAGCTATTAAAATAAGCAACAGCTTAGTCCGGGATTTGTTTAAACAAATGCAAAGGCCATTTGCAGGCTTTAAATGGTGGCTTTGGGAAATTCCATTTCAAAATAAACTTTTAAATCAAAACAAACGGACTTTTGTCAATAAAATCAAAGTAAGTACCGCAAAAGTAGGTTACTTTGCTGCAGTTATTGGACTTAGTTTGATATTCCGCATTTTCGACCCACTTACAGAAATCAGAAATGTATACTTCAGCTTCCTAAGAATAAAATGTAAGAAAAAGCCGCTGGTTTACATTGCGTTGATATCTGGGAGTGTAATAAATATTTTTTTCATAAATTAGATTAGTTTATGAATACGTAAAGAGACTTTGTGAAAATTTCTAAAATATATTATGAACATTCGGAATTATAAACTGTCATAATCGCAGAAAAGAGCCAATACAAACAAATAACAGTATAATTATTGTTACATATTTATGTTGACTTCCACTTACATATTTTACTGGACAGTTACACTTTTAATTAATGTTATGCTTATTAATCATAACAATAAATAATCAAATTTACAAATAAAATGAAACAGAAGTGACTACAAATGACTGATATCATAGCATTCACTTTTATAATAGTAACTGGAAAGGCCCTTTGAATTTATATTCTTAATTTACATGGTATTGAAATGTAAATTAACAATTTAGAACATCAACATTTGTTTTCTAATATAGTTCTTTTTTATTTTTTGTTTTATTATATTTTTTTAATAACAAAGAAGAATCAATGTTTCTTACATGTGAATAAACCAATATTTACTTTTGTTTATTATTTGTTAGAATATTTTTCCTGTTTCCTTTGTATTTATTTATTTTATATTTCTTATTTTCATTAAAAACTTGTCAATGTTTATTTAAACATTAATTGCTCCTTATTGTAAACCATCTTAGGTTCAATGTTTGTTTTTTTTAAATTTTATTTTATTAGAAGGAAGTTACCTTAAGATATGCTAGATGGTTTTATTTTATTTGTATCATATTTATTTTTTGTAAATTATTATTGTCTTTTTAATTTTCCAGTTTATTATTATTGAAGATATTTCATTATTTAATTTTTTTTTGTATTTTTCTCTAACTCATCAAAACCCATTTTCAATTCCATTTTTATTATTACCAATATAATTTTTAAAAAGAAAATTTGTATGAAAATTCTACAAAACATTTTTATCTAACATGGTTTTATCCATTCCGAATTTTTTAAAAATGTATATAACAGAGAGATAGAGGGACGGAGTAGATTTGCGCTAAATCAGATGAGCTGTTTTCGAAATACAGATATGCTGAGGAAAATAAGTTTAGGTATACTTAAGCGACAGTAGAGGACGAAATTTGATGAAATCTATATAGCACCAATTATATACCAACCTGCACAATCACTGACTATTTCATAAAAATTGGACTATAAACAGATATAGAGCCTAATTTCTTTCTTGATGACTAAAACCGTTAAATGAGAATGAGAATTTTCGATTTTGAGGATATATTTTTTCTTAACTCTAGCATAAATACCTAGGTTCATTATCTTCACATAGTCATGAAGCAATAATAAAAATGTTTGAATTATCAAGTTATATAAAATTGCCTGGCAAACTGTGAGCGTACAGACGAGAGACCGTTATATTATCGTGTCCATAGAGGATACAACAAATATATAACAGGGGCTGGGATGGAACTGTCAGGCACACATACAGTTATTTAACACCAGATTTATTTTACGTTCTCCTCTTTCAAATTTTAAAATGGGAAATATCCTAGCCCCGAAATGAAGTAGAGGATGCATTAAGGCATATTATGTTCATCATCATGAATTGGACTATTTACACATTATTTTTATTTATACATTACATCACATGTTTATAACAATGCATGTCAAATCGTTTTGACAAAACTATAGTTCTTCGGACAAATATGGACAATTCTTTCGAAACAGGGCATTCTGAGTATTTGAATTTCATTAAATGAAATATTGCCTGTTAAAAATACAAAATATTTAGTCTGGATAATTGATTTTTTTTTCTCTTTATTAATTCAATAATATAGTATAGTAGATTGCAGAAAGTAACGAGGAATGTCAAAATTTTCCCGAGAAGAAAGTGCATTTTTTAATACAATAATATTCTCTCAAATCTAATAAAGTTACACAACGATTGAAACAAATTGAAAATCGAAAAAAAGAAAAAAGAAATACTTTCATAAATTCCAAAAAAAGATGTATAAAATCCAATTATTATTTTGTCTTTTCCTCTACTAAGGCTGAAATTTTCTTTTAAGTACGTGGATAGTTGTCATGACCCTCGAGGAAAATCCAGTTGTTTTCTCAAATATTAAAATAATAGAAATGAATGAAAATTTCAACAGAAACTGATAATCGTCTGCTTGAAAAAAAAATGTTAATATGATTGATTTTCGCCATTTGTACATCATACTTTTAAATTGTTTTTATTGTAGAGTAATATACAACCTGCCACAATCAGGAACGATAAGAATTAGCGTTCGAAGTATTCATCAATACCATATACAAGACATACAATACGATACGAAGAAAAAAGAATAATGAAAAAAAAGTACATAATAACAATAGTATTAAAAAATTTAAAAAAAAAATCATAAAAATAGAACTATAATATGTTAAAATAAAAGTATAAATTGATTTAAAAAACTGATTAAACTATAACAAAATAGATTTATTTTTTATTTATATAGTTGTTTGAGAGTGGTTTAGTTTCTTTTTAAAACAATTTTGATCTCTTTTCTCTCAACTTTATTCTTTTTTAACATCCGACGTTTCGACCTCTCAGGTCATTCTCAAGGATTCCTTATTCTGTCTTTCTTTCCTTTTTTTCCCTTAAAATTCATTAATGCCGGCTAATTGCCTTTGTCCCAATAATTTCTTCTATTAA
>NW_027115659.1:141960-142480 GCF_000696795.3 Halyomorpha halys | reverse complement strand
AAATTTACTGGTTGTATTTTTTTTTATACAGTTGTAAATATCAACAAATAAATAAATAAAAAAAAAAAAAAGTAAAATAAATACATATTCAAAGCTCTCATAATATTGATGAGCCATCAATTTGAAAAAGATGAAATAGAAACATATTTGATAAATGCTTACAAGAATGAGGAGTATTAATGAGCAGATTACAAGTAAAATTCCTTAATACGGCTTTCAGGTTACAGATCCTAAGTGTTGTTACCAACGTATCTAGGCTAGAAACAATAAACTTACAAAGGTATGAGTCTGGCGAGAAATTTTAACTTGGACAAAGGAATGAGAACATCTGATATTAAAGATCTTGAATATTGGTCCAAATATCATCTTGAAAGATCTAACATACACATGTCCATTTCCTTATCACATATTAATGCTAATAAGTCGTTTTATTATTTTTTATTGAGTAATATTACGTCCCGTTATATTTTTACAGACAATTGTAATAAAGATCAGAAAGCTCATTTATATCGTATTTATA
>NW_027115659.1:140276-141495 GCF_000696795.3 Halyomorpha halys | reverse complement strand
ATATATTATATATTCCAGAATAAGAGATAATAAAAAATAAATAAATGAAAAATTAAATCCAAAGTACAATAAAATAACATTAACCATTGGGTAGGATTGTAGGGATGAGTTATGTTAGATAGGTATTGTGCTAAAGGATTAGGATGATGAGCGAGTCTCCCTCGGAACGTGATGAATTTGGATTTAATGCAAATTAGTAGTTTGTTGTCTTTTGAAAGCTGAGATTTTCTAGTAAGCAATATAAATAATTGACCAAATCGACGGTTAAGTTGCTTGTCTTTTACGTGTACTATACACGTTCCACGGTGGACTGTGTTTGAGAAAGGAAGTTGTATGGAGTTGACTGGCGGGAATGAACTGGCGCGCAGGTACTGCGTCCAAGAGTCAAGGGGACAAACTCCCGCTAAAGGGGACAGATACCCGCTAAAGGGGACAGATAGGCCGGTTTTTGATCAATCTAAATAATGAAGTTAAGGAGTATCGAAATAAAAAATGAATCAAGTAGCAACGCATGACATATCTGCGGTTATTAAAATTGATCTAGCGAGGAAATATTAGTGAGCTGTACCTCATTGGAATAATTTCCATTTTGTTGTAGCTCAATTTCTATTTTTAATTTTTCAACTTATTAAAATTCTACATCCCTCAGGCATCATTAGATTCACCCAACCATGAATGTTTCAACAAGTTATGTAAATATTTTTTGGTGAAGTTAATTATTTCATATAAAATTTTATATTCATATGTAAAGAAATAATCCCCATTTGAAATTAGTTGTTGTCATTTCCTGTCTTTAAGCTTTCTACTTTCCTGTGCTGGACCAGTTCCGTTTTCCTGCGTTCTTCCCCGCACTGGTCATCTCGAAGACAAGTGGCCCTCCTCTTGTCTTCCGATCATAAATAACATCCTCGATCGGGGAGAAATTCTGAAACTCTGAGTCAGGACGTAAATTCCCCGATTCTCAGTACTAATGTTCATAACACCTGGAATCCAGTTCAGTCCGTGACCATAATCCCTACAATATTCCGAATATCGAGAATAGGGAAACGGTAGTGACGATTAAGGTTGATTGTATATGGTGTCTAGTTCTACTACATCGGCAATTTCTGAAACTAACAAGCACAAAAATCGTAACACAGGACAAACCTTCGGAATTTCAATATGGTGGGAGTTGATTACTGTTCACCTTGCTATAAATATTAAAGTACCAAGGTATATA
>NW_027115659.1:127856-140226 GCF_000696795.3 Halyomorpha halys | reverse complement strand
TGATAAAGATAATAAATTATACAATAGACAAACAAACTAAAGTAAAAATTCAAAGAAGTAAAATATAAACTACTATAGGTTAACCAAAAGAGTAACGTCATAGAAACAGAATATTTACTGTTTATGTAATTCATTATTTTATTTCTTATATATTTTCATAAATTTCCTTATATTTCTTGAAATATTAATTATATTTGTCATTTTTTACAATACTGATGTGATTTGTCATTTATATGTTTTTTCATACTTTATGACACATGTTGATATCTTGTTTGGAGCCTTGGTGAAGAATATAGGCCGAAGCGATGGCACTCGAACAGATAAGTTTTACTAATCAATGTTCTCTTCACTAATCGCATCCCTGATTAACTACTTTACGAACATACCCGCTCGATTTTAAATAATAAATCTCTTTAACATGGGTCTTAACACATGGAATAAAAAATTATCTGCTTCCTTCTATAAGATGTGCTATTAATAAATGGTAACTGATCAATATTGTTGCTTTATCCAGTTATGCTTTGGCAGTACCGGAGGACGGGCCCATGAAACCGCCCACTCAATGTATCGTTTTTACCTCCAGTGCTCCGGCCTTATTACCTGCCTCATTGACTTGAGCCTTTGAACTCAAAGAGACTATGCCACTGACGGATCATCTTAAATATAATGCTCATCCTTTTTCCCGTAAACCCGGAAAATCCAGTATTCCATAATAAGTTCAGAGTTAGTTTTATATGACTTTTCTGTTATTGACATCCTGTTTTATTTTGAATAAAATCTGTTATTAAATTATTCTTTCAATAAAATTTTCATTAAAAGTTATTAATTTTGTCTGCATTTATTCATGTCTGAGTCACCTTAATTATAATTTATTCAGTATAATAATTACTATTCATCTGTAACAATTAGAAATATTTGAAATCATTATAAATAATCTAATTTTGGTTTATAGTTTTTTTTAATTGTAATTCATTTTTATTATCAAATATCAGCAAAAAGACTGCGGAAAAGGTCTTTACCTTATGAAACACCTTAAGCCTACTTTTTTTTTTTTTTAGTTTAAAATTATAGAATGATAATGACAAAAACTTATCACAGTTTGTTTGTTGCCTACTGTTCACCCGTTTGTTCTGAACAGGTAGGTTGTATTGACTTTTTCTTTGATAATTTATTATCATTTTATATCTTTATTTTTACTTATTTTATGTATAATTATTATTTCTTCATGACGTTTATTTAATCTCATTTTTTTTTCCTTCCCCGTTTTGTTTTTGTTTTATGTTACATCTATTTTTTACAGGTATTTTTTAACTGTATTTTACGTATTTTTATATAAAAAATGTTCACTCTTGCCATTGTTACTTATTTTTATTCTTATCATTGTATCTTATCTTTGCATTTTATTCTTATCATTGTATCATTTTGTATCTTTTTAGCCCTGATGAACCCCTACAAAGTGGGACGAAACGTCGGAAAATAAATATTTGTTAACTATTTTTGTTTCTCCTTTGACCGCAACCCTGACCATCTTCCTATACAGGAAAATAAATAGTTGTAAACTATTTTTGTTTCTCCTTTGACCGCAACCCTGACCATCTTCCTATACATCAAATTTTACGGTCAACTATATATACATATTTATCACAGTTTTATTCTATATCTATATATAATTCATATTTTTGTAACGTTTCGGTAGATTTTGTTGGCCATTTTCATCTCAACTTCAGTGAAGAAGAATTATTTATTATTTATCGAAGTATAATTAATAATAACGTTATAAATTATTTTTTTGTCTATTTGAAATAAACAACTACCAAAATTATTTTTAATAGTTAATTTAATTTCTGTTTGTTCCCAGCTGTTTATTTATTGAGTTCATATCTCACAGGGTTTAAGACTTTAGGACAAGAGCAATATTTAAAAAGCGCCTAAAATTGAGAAGCGGCGTCCATGGTAGCCTTACTTATCTGACTTTCCAAACAGACAATTATAGCGAGTAGGTTGGTCGATGTACGAGATGTCACAATCTCACAAAAGGAGATCATAACACAAAAAATGGCAATCTCCCCGGGAGTCTTAGTGGGGCGGGTCCGGCGGGGAAGGATTGCCTTTTCTTTGTATTATGAACTCCTTTTGTGAGATTGTGACATGTCGTTCATCGACCAACCGACTCGCTATAATTGTCTGTTTAAAAAGTCCGATAAGAAAGGTTACCACGAAGGGTGGGCTTCATTAAATATTGAATTTAACTATCCCCACTCAAATATCACCTTAATTTTTTTTTTAATTTATCGTTCGAGTTTCTCCAATTTTCGCCTAAATTATTCTTATAATATATAATATTTTGTTATTTGATTAAATATTTATACTGCCTCGAAATTAGATATTTTCCTTGTACTTGTTTCCTTATTTATATATAATTTGAAGTGAATACCTTGAATAATGGGGAGGAAACTGAGCAACAGTGGAATGTCCAAACACAAATTAATTACGGACTTTACTTCAGAGAAACCATGACACTGTTAATATTTTCAATTATAATTATGATAATTATATATTATAATGATGATATAAGGATAGGTAAATGAAAAGCTTCCCTCCTGAAACAAACCAATAAAAAAACTTCAAAGAAGTCCATAAATCAAAATAACTTCCGGATCAATTCTACTGGATAGGAAGATAAATAATTACGCATATTTCAAAGTTTATAATAATAAATGTTAATATTTTTTTTTATAAATTTATTTAGTCATTCCATAATAAAATCTAAATCTAATCTTGAATACCTGTGTTTGAAACATATGTGTTAGAAAAATAGTTTTGTGTATAGTGGAGGGAACGTCATGGATGGAATTCGACGTCATTTATACTAAATCGTGCCTATTTATACTAATTACCAACATCTTTCCAGATTTCCATTAAGACCGAAAAAATACTTTTACGCATGCGTGAGCAAAAATAGTATATGCATTTACTATTATATAGTCTCGTAAGTACATAGCACAGTATACTTACTTTGTTTATGGTTATAGTAAACATAACGGTAGTTTTACATAAATAATGGTAAGCGACCGTCCTAAAACATTACTATAAGGTTCTTGCTTGGAGACAAAACATTCAGGTTGAGGTTAAATCAGATCTAATCATAACAAGTTGATATTAAAGCCTAGATAATGATCTTTCCATTACCTTAAATTTGGCTAAATGTGGGCTTTTGTTTCATGATGTATTGTAATATTACCATATTATTTACAATTGTTGATAACAAATGCAAAACTGAGTTTTTGTTGTAGTTTTTTGTAACAAGGTAAAACTTTTCAGATTTTGAAAGAATATAGGATTTATGAAAGTTCATTAAACAACATATTTTATGCTAAGAATCTCAATAAAGTACCAGGGCATTCAAAAAGTCCTGTCGTTTTTCGTTTGTTCGTTGTTTATTTTGATTCTAGAGTGTTTGCTAATTAATTCCGTTCAATACAACTTTTATCCATGTAAACACAAATGTTTATACTTTATGAATAGGAGGCTAAGGAGGATTAATTTAATGCAGTCACCATCCAACTGTCTAGTTAAAATGATTCCAGTTGAAACTCAAATTCGGTCGATTTTGCTCTATGAGTTTAAACTTGGCTCAAAAGCTGCCGAAACTGCTAGAAAAATATGCTCCGTGTTTGGGGAAGATGTGCTGTCTGAGCGGAAGGCACAATTTTGGTTTTCAAAATTTCGTGGAGGCGACGAGACACTAGAAGACGAGGCACGCTCAGGTCGACCAACTGTAGTTGATAAGGAGGACGTTCGAAGAGTAGTAGAGTTGGATCCGCGTCAAAGTTGTTCAGAGATAGCCTCTCAACTTAATATCTCAGCCACCACTGCCTGGAATTACCTTAAAGAACTGGGAAAAGTGAAAAAACTGGATAAATGGATTCCTCATAAGCTTTCAGATGCCAATATGCTTGTTCGCTTGACAACTGCATCTTCGTTAACTTCCCGCTTGAAAGTCGAACCCTTTTTGAATCGAATCATCACCTGTGATGAGAAATGGGTGTTGTACAACAACTTCAGACGATCATATCAGTGGTTGTCGGCAGATGAGAAACCTAAACAATTTCCAAAACCAGATCTCCATCCAAAGAAAGTTTTGCTCATTGTTTTCTGGACAGCCAAAGGTATAGTGCATTTTGAGATTCTGAATCAAGGGCAAACCATCACTGCAGAAGTATACTGCAATATACTGGACCATTGCCAATCCAAGCTTAAGACTTTTGATCCCTGCTTAGTCAACAGAAGAAGACCTTTGCTTCTTCAAGACAACGCTCGACCACACACCGCCAAATTGACCAGGGAAAAATTGACAGAAATAGGCTGGGAAGTTTTGCCTCACCCACCATATTCCCCTGACCTGTCACCCACTGATTATCACCTATTCAGAGATCTCGACAACAATCTGAGACAAAAATGTTTTCAAGACCGTGACAACCTAATTCACGAACTGACCACTTATTTTTGCAGTAAAAATCAACAGTTTTTTAAGGAAGGAATTTGGGCTTTACCATCTCGTTGGGAGAAGGTTACCGACTGTAACGGTGGATATTTTGATGAATAAAGGTGATTATTTGAAAATATTTATTTATTTATAATTTCCCCCAAAAAAACGACAGGACTTTTTGAATGACCTGGTAATATCTTTTGCAACAGTGATAGGCTATAAAAATTAATCTTTCTTGCTTAACGATTATAATTAAATATAAACTGTTAAGGCCTGTTTCCATAGACATTTGTAATCATTTACAAAAAATAAATTTGATTTTTTATGTTTCAAGATTTGTAGGTTAAAAAAAGAATTAGGCAATTAACTAGTTATAATTTTTAAAATGATGTAAACATTAATCCGAAAAATATTTTAGTTGTTGTTATTCATTGATTCAATAAATAGGTAATTTTAATAATTCCAGCGTTTTTTAATAAAGAAAAATTAAAATAATAAAAGCAATCTTACTTGTAATGATTAAAATAAAATTATATGAAATTTAAAGAAATAATTTTTATTATAAAGTTAGTCTATTGCAAATTTTATTTAAATTTTTTTAATTTAAGACCTTTAGTAAATATAACGGTATTAATGAATATATCATATTTCCTTTTAAATCTAACATTTAAATAGTTATTATTTTTAAATAAATAAAGATCCCGAAAATATTCGACAGGTTAATGAATGAAGGACTTTTACAAAAAAATAATTGCTTTTTTTTTTTTTTCTGACAGTTGATAAGGTTCGGAAGTAACCGAGGGCACCTAAGTCGGAAGTGGAATGGAGATTGCTAGCGATACACTTCTAATGGGAAGGTAGTCCTCAATTACAAGAAAACAAACAATGTCCAAGGTTGGGCGCCGTCCGGGGCTACAATTTTGCATTATTTGAACTCATCTAGTCACGAACGAGGAAAGCAAAATCCAGAAAGAAGTATATAAATCGGTGAATTAGCATTCCTGTAACAGGGACAAGATGTAAAGCATCAGAACCCACTCAACGTAATTGTACCAAAAAGCCAGTCTTCCCTTCCTTCAGCCCCCCCCCCCAACGAGAAAGAGGTAAAGAACAAAACATACTGACAATAATTTAATAAATATTTATTTAATTCCAAACATCATTTGGATATTGTTAATATTGGATATTTGTTAATTGTTAATATATTTTTTAAAATTAATTTTACTTCAAAAGTAAAAATCTATTTTAATTGTTAATCTTATAATTAGTTTATATATAAATTAATATCACGCATGTCTGGGATGCAGCATCCTGTACAAAAGAAAAAAAATAGTCATTTTAAAACAAGGTCCTAAGAATCACAATAGATGCCAATTAGCTGATAAAAAATAGTTAATTACATCGTGAATTATTGGGATGAAAGGTTAAATTGATTAAAAAAAAAAAAAAACTTTTACAAAATTTCATTCCCAGTTACCTACATTTACGTATAAGCAGGAAATCCAACTTTATCTCGAAGACTAACTAAAGCAAGACATTCTGCCATAAAAATGCGTTTATCTATTTTTATAATTATTATTGTTATTCATCTCTCTCAAATTATGCTTTCATTTTGTGATTCAGCTGTTTACTTTCTAGGTATGCATTGACTTCAACAAACAAGCTATTGAAATAAGAAACAACTAGAGCAGGTGATTTGCGACAATACTGTGTGATCGAATTATTAATTTATGATATTCATTCAACGCATAAGTTAATTTTCTTTAATATGCTTTATCATTTTTTCTTTATTAAGATATAACGTTTAGGATTTATAGGCGAAAAACCGAAAGACCTATTCCAACGAAAATTTATAATTCCTCATTTGATCAAACTAATTAGTTGCACCGTAACCATTTTTAATAATACCTCAGAGGTTTAAACATTTAAAAATAAATATAATATTTTAATTAACGAAGACTAGCGATTTACGACAGCTATCCTAATAAAGTACAATATTCCAACGTTGTAAATTTATTGTACATAAAAATTATTCGAACGGTACCAATTAGCGTAATAATTGTAAGTTTGTTATAAGCTCATAGTTTTCTTCTATTACACACCCGTAATAAAATACAAACACAAAGTTGTTAAATGATTAGAATTGAAAACAATTACAAAATTTAATTATCCTAAATTATCTGCTAAAAAATGCACCCTTCAGGCAATCAGAGGACGATATCATCGTGTATATCTATATATTTCTTGTTTCTATGTATTGTACTTAATAGTTTGTAATAGTGGCTAATACTAAACTACTTATTAGTAGTTAAAATAAAGTGGAGGGTGAGAGAAAAGAAAAAAAGGAAAGAAACAAAACAATTACACAAGCCATAAACCAACACAATCAAGTTCTAAAAACAAAAATGAAACTATCCAACTGTCTTGAGTATCAAGTATTGAGTTACCGAGGTGTCAGTACAATGTTAATCTATCTTATTCAACCGTACAATCCATGATAAAACAACTTTGAAACCGGATAAGTGGGCACTAAAAAAAAAAAAAACAGGTAACGAAAATACCCAATTGAATCATGTGACATTGTTAGAGAAAAAATATTCAAAAAAAGATGTGAGAAATCAGCACTAATAAAAAGTCAACAACAAAGCACAACAAAATAGCAGTTGGGATACTTCATTGCCGCCCAGGGAATCGCACACATGGCATTAACTCCCACCGAGCTTAACACTTGTATTCAAATGTTCCAAGGCTCTTCTTTCTTCAAACCAATTTCCTATTGTCTGCCCGGTTGAAAAATGTTGAATTTCCTTTCATCAGTAAACTTTTTCCAGAATGTAGGCGATTCATTATCATTATAGTCAGAATTTTCTTGCACTTGCAGCTTTTGTTTTCCAACTTCAAATTCAGCGAAACTTTGAAAGTAGAATCATCAAATTGACATTCTACAGAAACTAGTAGTTTTATATTGCTGTACGACTTGGCACATTTTAAGGATTTTCTGAACAAAGTATATTTTGATTCAAAGAAGCCTAATGAGCTTTCTATATACTTGTTAATATTATGAACTACATAATAATGTTGATTATTGTATGATTTGGGTGTTTTATACACAATTTTGGTTATTTATTGCATATTTTCCGATTTTTAGCTGTTCGAAAATCCGGTCTCAAGTTATCATGCTCTTAGATGAACCATGATGTATGGTATGCTATATGAACATCTTCATTTGGCTATAAAAGTAAAAACTTTACCCATTTAAAGTTTCCTTTTCTGTTATTTTGTTTCTATAAATCCATCAAAATTACGTATTTTTAAGGGAGTAGTTCTTAAACAGCAAAGACACATATTCTATAAGGAAATAATTCAAATTTTTACTTGGTCTATACAACAGAAACATATTTTTTTTAAAAATAAGTATTGAACTATTACAGCTCTTAACATTGGATTTTTTTCATTTAAAAAATAAAATAAAATGATTTCTCAATATCAGTTTACGTGTAATATTTTCGGAGATAACACAAGACACATATCCAAACACCAATATTTGTTTTAAGGATGAGGAACAGTTTGTGAATATAATTTGGAAAATAATATAAGTTCAATACAAATTGAGCTCTAATAGAACTCTTTACGTTTAATGTTTTTTTAGACATTTTTTTTTAAAAATAAGTTGACATGAATCCAGTAACAGAAATTAATTTAACTGACTTCTAGGCACAGATAAATTTTAATCTATTCTTACTTGACTATAAGGTGCAGGAATATGAAATCAGCAGATCTAGGTCACCCCTTTGTTCATATAAATTTTGATGGTGTTCAGTCCACAGGCAAGTGGTTTCGTTTATTGTGGGATATGAAGACGGGGGAATAAGTTTACGGTCAAAAGAGCCAAGTGGGTGCCAGAGGTATGGAAGCTAACTTACCAAGCCGCCACATATAAAGAACAGGTGGACTACATCTACAGGGCGAAGCTTTGGCAAGATGAAAGATATCTCTTTTACGGGAACTAGACAAGAGAACGTGTCTAAGCAGCCAGCTCCGGGTGTGGGAGGGAGTCCAGAGGCCTGCAACACATACTCCACAGCAGGGCGGCACAGTACAGGTGACCCATCGCAGTACGGGAATGAAGAAGCTCACATAAAGCAAGCAATCAAGTATCAAATCAACTTTATCATTATTCAGCTAGTGCCCATAATGCAGAAGGACTTTGTCACCAATTATCTTCAAAACTGCTTAATACTCCAAATTTCTGCAATGGAAGCTAGCTTCCCCAAAATGAAATTAATTTAACGCAACTAAACAATATTATATACAACTTTGGCCTAACCCTTCTAGCTCAGATATGACTCTTATTTTTAAAAGATCATTTTAATGTTCGCCATTCTGTTATCAGTACTTCAATATAACTTCAGATCTGCCTACCGTATATTTTGGATTTGTTGGGGATTTGGGAAGTCCTAGTCAAAACAGATGGAAAACAGTCAACATTCTACGACATAAAATTTATAACAATAAAATAACTAAAATGTTCTGTTTCAGCTCCCTTATGATTAGAAATGAACACTATTAAACTTCTTAGTAACTACATCAATAAATTATTAAACTAGTTGAACTTAAAACTATTAAACTTCATTAATAATTCATAATGTTTGAAAGCTTATTAATCCTCTCTTCTTAGCCGGACCTTCATTCTCATATTGTGGTTTCAATCAGCAATATTGCAGCGAAATTATTAATGATCTGATATAAAGTTCTGAATTATTAACAGAGTAGCAAACTGTATTATTATCTCAATAAACTATTATTACAAAATAGAAAAAAAAAAAAGGCCAACTTAAAAAACTTGGTTGAATACAAAGGGTTCCTACCTTTGGTGGTGAGGAAGCAACACAGTATATTAAAATAATTAACCAACAAATTCACGTTTACTAATACACTATTTCCTAACATTATTAAGGTTGGGGAAGCATAGCAGTTAGTTGAATACAGTTTCTCAATAAATTAAAAATAATTCACACAATATGGAAGGTTCCGTAAAGCTTGAAACTGGCACAACACGTCTTTCTGAACTACTTTACTGTTTGCGAAATAGCAGACATTACATAGCTGTAAATCCAGAGATCTGAGCAACGCGAAAAACTTCAAGTAAAGCTTTTCACTACTGAGAACATGTACTCTTACTGAATCTTGACATTCCACTCCCGAAGTTCTCACGGCCATTGGGAAATGAATATTAACTGACCCAGGTGGGAATCGAACCCCTTCTTTACCAAGAGCTCGGGGGCCCTCGCCCCAGGTGCTCAGCTATCAGGTCCTAATTGTAAACTAATTTCCCTCAGTGGATTCTAATATAAAACTATTTGAAAAAGACGATAGTAAAAGGTTTGACTAAGGGTGCGCTATGCCAGATTTTTCAAAATGACCGCAGTGTATTTTAAAGTTTATAACCAATAACTCAAAATGTATTAAATGTGGACTGAATATGTTACTTAGTAAAATTTAAAGTATTAAATTGCTCAAATTTTAGAATATAACATGTGTATGGAGGAAGGTATATTTTATCTAGAATTTTGAAAAGAAACGTAATGATACCGGAATGCGATGTCTACTGGCAGTGCATTTTTGTTTATACAGAAAAACCCATTCAGTTTTTTTTTTTAATTGAATTTCTTATATCCAAAAGTAAAAAGTTTACCCATTAAAAGTGTTTGCTTTTGTTTCTGTATAACTCCCGTGGAAATTACGGTTTTGATAATATATTGTCTTTTCACTTTTCTATTAAAAAAATGATTCAAATTTTTATCTAGACTATACAATAGGAACAGTAAATGCTCAAAAAAATAGTTATTGAACTATACCAGAACTAAAAACCGGAGGATCACTTTCAATACCTAAATGACTACGGAGTGTAGAATAAAAAGGTTTTTTTTTTTTATAATTTATTTATTGTTATTTACAACTGTATACATATATACACATCAAGTAAATTTGCTGTAAGTAATATTATGACATGATACAAACATGTGGAGAATCTACCCATTGACAGAACTCCAAAAACACTTATAACGGAGGAGATATCAAGGCCATCTTCTTTACAGACGCCTAGGAGGATTATTTCAGAAGCCAGGTTAGCAACGAGTTGGTTTGGGTGGTTGGGAAGTTTATTATGGAAGGATTGGTATCTGGTTCTGGTCAAATCGGCAACATAGGGGACATTGAGGTCCTGATGGATGATTTGATTTGTGACAAAGTAAGGAGCATTAAGGATTTTGGACTGTAAGGATTGGATTCGAGAAGAATTAGATGGTTTAGTGGAGCCCCATACCTCAATTCCGTATGTCCAGATAGGCCTTATAATAGTCATGTAGATCAGTCTTTTGTAATGGATTGGAAGTTTGGACCGTTTGTCTAGTAAATGTTGTAATAGTCGAATAAAAAGTAAATATTTTTTTTTACTTATTTTTAATTAACTAATATTTGAGTTAATTAATAATAAGTTATTCAAACAGTTCTTTTCCGAAAAACGAGGAGCAAAAATGTGTGAGTATATTTCGGCAGATAACATGAAATCTTCTATTCTCTAAGAAAAATAATCACTATAAACTACTTTATATTAATTAACTTGCGAGCTTCAAATTGAGCATTAATAAAGCCCTTTATCTTGAATATTTTCCGAGATATACTTTTTCAAAAATTTGTTTTTGGAATACAAGTTGGTTATTTATGAATTGTCATATAATTAGGTGAACTATGAATAATCTAAGATATTTTCATTCCTACAGCGTAATTTATAAATATTATTACACGATTTTGACATTTTGCTGAATACATTGGAAATGAGTGATAACTAGACAAAAGTCCGATATCTCAGGTATGTTTTGACGTAGTAGTAGTAGGACTGTAAAGTAGTTTATAATGAACATCATCCTAAAATCGTAAATCGTGATACCTGCAAAAATGAAAAACTGTTTATTTTTTGTTGTTTGGTAAAAATATTGCAGTAAGAAAAACTGTATCTAGGAAAATATTGAACGTATAGAGCTCTATTAGGGTTCAATTTGAAGTTTGTAAAATACGCCATAAAGAACGACGATAATATTAAAGTTAAACGAGTATTTTTATATGATTCATAAAATATCAAATAAGCTTCGAATCTGATATGATATAATAAAAAAGTTTTAACCCCCTTTTTTTCAATATTTTATTTTATTTTTCCTATATAGCCATAAATAGGAATAATAAAGGAAGAAAGATTCGAATAATCCTATTAATTTCGAAAATAATTACTTACACAAAACATAAAAAATGTATAGTATCAGAGTTTTGACTCCACTGTATAGGTTATATTGCCTACGGATGGTAAAAAATAAAAAGGGGCTTTAACTAATTAGACGGAACAAGGTAGCTCAATGAGAAAGGCGCTGTGCTAATATCGCCGGGACCTCAGTTTCGAATCTGGAAGTGACAGATGATTATTTATTCTTTCAAATAGGCCGCGAGTCAAGCCTGTGGGTTCGAGAGCCCTCCTTGGGCAACCCAAGACTCTCTATGTATGTACCCTTAGTTGGGAGAAACCATGAGAGGAAAAAACCTGGCGGTTGAGTGTGATGATGAACAAAGCACTTCCTTGTACAACCATTGCTCAATAAGAAGGACATCCTTACAAAGTACTAAACCTCTAATAATTAATTAATTTTACATTTTCCTTTAACCAAAAGCAGGAAACATATAGTGAATATGAACGTAACAGGATGTATAGCAAACTAATAAAAAGCATGTAAAATGCATCCTGAGGTAACTAAATAGAAATAAATTGCACACACACACACACACACACACACACACACACACACACACACACACACACACACACACACACAC